>NW_008674189.1:93443-125290 GCF_000695815.1 Acanthisitta chloris
TTGTGAAGAGGTGAAAGATAGTTCAAGTGTACTTCCATGACCAAAGAAGATGTCCCTGAATTTAACACTGAATGGACAGTGTTAGTTTGACAGCATTACTCGTAACTGATCACTGCTGAGCTTTCAGCTGTGAAGAACACTGTCATTTTAGTAATTCTCACATCAGGCTTGAAAACATTCTGGAGATCAAGTAGCAATCTTCAGGATAAGTACACACCACAGTCAACAACTACCACTGTCATTTCTTAGTTTTCATGCTATACTCACTAGAGGAAAAAGGCTCATCTTTGATTTTTTCACACCAGACTATTCGTGTACTAAGTATTGTCTGTTTCTGGTCTTTCCACTTTTCTGTGCTTTCTTTGTGCCAAGTCAGTAATGTGTTACAGTTTCAATATATTTCTGGGCTTGATTTCCCATTTTCAACATGAAACAGTTAATACTGCAGAAATCTCTTGGATCTTTTTTACTTTTATTGTTTTGATTCTGCTGAGTATTTCTTCTTGATTAGCTTTTTGTAAATTTCTGTAATCCAAATTTTCAGTATTTTAGAATCTTTTCCTTAGTATTTTTTTCAGCATTCTGAATTGTGCCATTCCACCTGTACTTGTTATCTCACACTCACAGTGATCCTGGGAAATTTGCAGCTCTGCTAAGATGATAACAAGACTTTGTTTTCAATGGGATTTAAAACACAATTCAAATAGCATCTGGAAGAATTCACACTATAGAAACTTCTTAAGCTGAGAAGCTCAGCCTTGTTTGAGGGCTGATCTGAAGCAGAGAGTAAATCACTAGCACTGACATAAAATCAGATCTTGTCACCCAAGCACAGACATCTTTAATTGATCAACGTAAAAGGAGACTCAAAAGAATGTAAATACTTAGTGTACTCAAGATGAACTAAATGTTCTTCTAGGTTTACATATATAATTGCCTCATGCTGTGGAAACAACTCAGCATCATTAGCTGTGTGTACTCAGATCAATGGCAAAGGTCAGCAAGTTCTTCCAGTATACAACAAGTTTGTACCTGACTCATTTTTTTTCAAGAGAATGGGTTGTGCTGGCTAGTTACATATCCCCTTGATTTCAATATTTAATTCTGGAAATGAAATGTAATCTCTTTTTTTCTTGTTAATTTTCTTCCTTTTTTTAAAAAAGAAATATAATTAATGTATGTGCTGCCCTGAGGCTGATTCTTCTGATCCAGTAACCTCCCATTCACATATAATCCAGGAAATGACTGTGGTTTGAATATTTTTGGTGTGTGTGTAAATCAATGTTTAGTGTATTAGCAGTTTATAGGATTGCTAGGCATCCTCAAAGACTGGATCAGTGACCAACTCCAGAAATGAACCACCTCAGAGCAACATATATTTTAGCAGTACAAAATTTTGTGTGATTGTTTTTTTAATTTACTCTTTCATTTAATATCCCTTCCTTCAATTTTCTTTATGAACCTAATTGGTTTTCATGTTCATTTTATTTTTAGAAATTGTTAGAGGCAAGTATATATAAGTAAATATATATGGTATAGCAACAAAAAAATTAAAACCACTACTAAAACCTATTATAATTACTTTTCGGTTCTGTGACCTTTTGTTTCAAGAAGTTTCACATGCCATGCAAGATCTTCTGTGGTCATAGAAATGGTTCCTTTTCATTTGAAAATCAGAGTGATTACTGAGAGGCACGAAGTGTGGTCCATCCATTCTGGGAGATGGACATATATAACTTATGATATTGAGAGATGAATAAATTGAAGATAGAAGTCTGAGTGAATGAGTAAGTTGTTCGAAGGAAATAACAGGCAAGTTTCAATCTGGTCTGATTTAGGAAATGATTTTGTGAAATGGTCTTATTTGTCAGCTCAGAAACCATTTGGATGACCAGCAGGGAATGACTTAGAAGCATGATCACATTGTTGCAGGAGTGGTTACAAAGGTTTTAATTCACATTTTGTAAGTTTCTCCTACCATTCATGTGCTGCCAAAATGTCGGGAAAATAATGGAGAGTTCACTTTTCTTTTGTGCAAATGTTTAATGCCTTCCCAATGGGACTAAATTCAGATTCTCTGCTGAACTAGGGCTTCAAGAACAGCATTTATATCTTCTCCTGAGCCCCTCAGGAAAGCCTGTTTGTCTTGAATCACCACTGTAAACACATGAGGCTTGTTCAGTGCTTACACTGCTGGAACAGCTGACAGTGGCTGTGAGCAATGTCATACATCAGAAAAGTCTCACACAAAACCTGAATTGGCTGTGCTGCTGTTTGGCAAGGAGCACTGGTATTGCCATTTCAGCATTGTGCAGTGCATGGTGCCGGTGTGGGAGCTGTGGGATGCTCTGGTGGTTTGCTGGGCTGCTGGTGGAGTGGGTACTGGGAGGGCTGGTGCTCAATTTTATATAGTTGCCCACTCACCCAGTAGTTGGTGGGACAGCTGACCTTGCTTGTGTGGAGGAGTGAGTGAAAACCTCTTATCTACCTCCTGTAAGAGATTGTAGATTCCAACTTTGAACAAGAACAGCCCAATTCAGTTTGAACATCACTTCATGTATTCATATCAGATGTTAGTACTTAGGGTTTTGTGCTAGTAATTGATACTTTCATAATACTGTCAATATATTTTGTAGACTGTTACAAACATCTGTCTTTAGGCTTAAGGCTAAGTGAGAAAGCTGTGTTCTCATATGGCTTCACTTTCATTAGTATGAAGTCCTATTGCAGTATGAAACTCTCCTGTGATGCAATATTTAATCTGGAGACAGAAATAAATTTCTGAACTGCTTTCATGAAGGTGTTAACATTAATAATTTGTTCAGGTTATTGCATAAATGACCTAATACCCTATGCCATCAACATATTAGTTATGAACTTAGAGTTTTAAATACATCTTTTACAAGGTAAAAGGTACTTTTTTTAGTCTTCTCTTGTGTTCTTCATGTTGACTCAAGATTTGTATTGGATTGTGTTTATGGGTGTTTGGTTCATGTTGAACAGGGAATGTAGAGAGCACTGATGAGACTATGAAGAAAATTACTTGCTCACACACCTGAATTCCAGTAATCATTCTCTGAACAAATTGGTTGTGTAGAGGCACATGGACACACATACAGTACACATTTCTGGCGATATTTTGGCAACCTGAATGTTTTCCTATATATGCTGATGTCACCATATGTGTTTGTCATTCAGATGCTTCCTTCTATATGTGCAATGATGATAACATCATCATTATGTGTTCATTTGTTTTGGCATAATCTCACACCCTTTGGCACAATCTGTAAAAAAGAAGCATTTGATCAACACCATATACTAATATCCACTGGTTTTCACTGTGTATTTTTTTCTTAAGCACAGATTTGCTTCCAATGCATGATGCAATTTGTTTCACACTGTTCACGGTTTTGACACTGAAGTTTTTTATAGTCAGGATGTTTATTTTGGACATTTGTTGCAATATTAAGAGTGTAGTGAGGAGTTCCTGTTTAGGAGGTGTGCTACATTTTTCACAAGCAGCATTAGTACTTGACCAAGATTGGTAGCACGTTGCAAACATTTCAATTAGTGAGTCAGAAATTTAGGTTGGTCGTTGGTTATTCTTTTTTGAGGGTTGGGATTTTTTAGGGAAGAAAGCTGCTCTGTTGCACTCTGATAAGCAAAAAAAGAAAACACATATATTGCTGCCTATTTGAAGTATTTAAGAATTAGATACAAAATTATACAGTTATGAGGTACTTTGCTGACCTATTCTCTTAGTGTAGCTGGCACATGGCTGACAGAAAAGGGGAATAATGAAGTCTCTGTCCTCATTCACCTCATTGCAGTGTGTCTTGTAGCCAAGCAAGGAATGCAAAAACTCTTCATTTATTCCAGCTGTGGCCATTGCCAAACTTCTAGCAGTGATCTCAGAAGCACATCTGTCATCTTGGGAATCACACAGTCCCACAGGTGACCTAAAAATCATCATAATGACCAGCCAGTCCCAAAGTGTTTGAGGCTGAATAGCACTGTGGAAGGTGAGGGGAAAGAGGAGGCTGCAGGTAGATTGTGTGACTGCAGGAAACATTTCCATTTGCATTCTTGTCAGTTGACATCATCCAGAAAGACTCAGACTGCTCAGCCTGCCCCCAGCTCAGTTTCCATTCTATTCTAATACTTTCCTACATATGCATTATGTGTGACCTACTTACGTGTGCCCGTGCACGTAGCATTACCAGTGTTGCACATGAGGTTGTGTGTTTGGGTAGTGTATGTTTTTCCTTATCTGTAGGAAGCAGATGTTCTGTTTTTGTCAATATGTCTGTTATTGTTGCTGAAGATTGTGTTATCTTTATCTTAAGTTTCCCAGATCTGAGCATTGCTTCCTGCAGACACACATAAAACTAACTTTGTCTCCCAGATGAGCATTTCCTTTATAAATAAGGATGAATAATGTTTTCTTTGTGGTATATCATTTTGTTAGCTTCATAATAATTAGCACTAATAATATAAACCAAGCTGCTGGATTATCAGAGGGGAATGCCAAAGGGTAAAAAATTAGATTCACTCACTTTCAAATGTCAAACTCAAAACACTTGGCCAGTGATGTTTGTCTCCCAGATGAGCATTTCCTTTATAAATAAGGATGAATAATGTTTTCTTTGTGGTATATCATTTTGTTAGCTTCATAATAATTAGCACTAATAATATAAACCAAGCTGCTGGATTATCAGAGGGGAATGCCAAAGGGTAAAAAATTAGATTCACTCACTTTCAAATGTCAAACTCAAAACACTTGGCCAGTGATGGGCAAAAGTTGAATCTTTTCAGCTCCAGTAGAACAAACTCCTCTGGTGCCAGGAGTTCACAGTTTATTTCTAGCCTCTCTCACCACCTTGGTATTATTGTACAGTTTACTTTTTGTGAGCAGAGTGTTTTTCATTACTGACCTGAGCTTTCCAGTGTCTGTAATTTGTAATCTCTTGCATATGACATCCTAACACTTCCCAGAAGCATCAGATCAGCCATCAGAAACAGGCAATGAGGACTGCTTAGACCAAAGAAGCTGAGAGAGAGAGATTTGTGAGAGGAGTGTGCATTATGCAGTCCTGTCCATACCCTAGTGTTCATACTCAAATGCACTCAGTGACCTTCAAAAAAGAATTTGAAGGATTTTACACTTCCCATTCTGAGTACCTGCAGTAGAACTGTTCACGTAGTTTGGGTAATCTGATCTCTCTATTTTCAAAAGTGAAAATTAAGTAATTATTAAAATAGTTATATAAATTTAACACCTCTTTTTAATTGACTTCTCCTTTTGTGAGTGGTTTTTTTTCATAACCAGGTCATAATGCATGTTCGTTATTTTTCTTTTGGAAAAGTGATTAAATATGTAGGACCAAAGTATCCTTTTTTCTGTTATAATCTATCCCATTACATATTGCTATCCTAATACTGTACCTAGTTTATTTGGGGCCCAATACTTCCCCTATAGAAGCTCACAGAAAAAAACTCCCAAATGCCAAACTCAGCATCTTGCTTCATTTTTTAGTGTCAGTTTGTGCTGATACTGTATCAAATACTTTGTTCAGTTTTTGATAATACAAAATATTGAATGATAATTAATTTGCTCACTATTTAAGACAGTACCAACATGAGTCAGTCACCAGACTTCATCTGCAGAAGGAGTAGTGAAACTGTTTTTCTTTAAAATTTCAGGTTAAAAAGATGTTTTTTCCTGTACTAAAAACCCAATAGCAGTGTGGGTCTGTGTGCACTAGTGCAGGTTTGGGATTGATGTAGGCAGGCAGCTTTGCAAGATTGCTTCCATGGTTTGTGATGTTTTGACATTTATGATGTTTGTGATAATTAATTTCTCCTTAATTATGTTTTGAAGGTTTTATTTCAAATTGTTGAAATGTGCAGGGAATTTCTAATGAAGCAATTGTCTTTCATTGGCAGCATATTTTCTGTGTATTGTATTTAAGTGCTTAGAAAGTTTAGATGCTACAGCTGATTTTACAAATACTCTGCTTACTGAAGTTTAGTGAGGAGATCTAATATTTGGTTATTTTAATGCATAAATTTAGTAATAATCCCTTAAACAGTTTTAAAACTCTGTTTCAGAATGTAGTGATTTCCTGGCAGGACAGGAATGTATCCATATGTAGATTGTATGTAGCTGAACAGTTGTTTTTACCTCATTTTCCCTTTCTGATACCTTTAAATTATATATATTTTGCAAATATGTAATAGCAAAAACAATTAGTATTTTAAGAATGATCCGATTTTAACAAAGTACTACCTCTTATTACTTTTTTTACCACTGTATGTTTGTCTAGTACATTTTCAACCAAATCAACTCCTGTCTTTTCCCTTCCTTCTCCTCAAGTTTTATCTCGGGTAACAGCAACACTTGAGATTTTAGTCAGTGAATTGTGGTGTTGAGTGTGACTGATGCATCCACAGTGTGTTAGAGGCAGCACTGAGGAGGTGTCATGTTCATTGCCACTGTGTGTACCAGGAATTGTTGAAAGGTGGCCCTTTAAAAGGAGGATATTTTAGGCAAGAGGGTAAGACCCATCACTTGGATCTAACATTCAGATTCCCATTTGTTCTATTCCTATAAATGTTTTTAATGGTGCTTCTATTCAATTTTGGAAGAAGCTGCTGCAAATATCAGTGCACAACTATAGAATGTTGGTCCTTTAAGCTTGGCTAGCTGTTGTGCAAAGTGTCTGACCATTTAGGCTTTCAGGGCAGTTTCTCCAAAGTCAGGCAGAGAGATTAAAAAGAGGAAAGTGAGAAGATTGTTCTTAACAGGACACAGAGTTTGGCTCTGTGAAAAAGAAGTTGGTGTGTGCCTCTCTTCTCCCTGTAGCTGCCAAAAGTTGCACAAATCTGTTCCAAAAGGGTCAATCAAATCCCGAAACCCTTTCTCCATGCCTGATTCTGTTACATCAGCTCAGGTATATGAGTACATTGTAAATGGTGAGAGAGAGTACAGGTATTGCCTTCTCATTTGCACCAGTGTAGAAGGGTTAGCCTTCATGGCATTGTGCTAAAAATGTTTGTCTGTCACTTTGGCAGAATGAAAATCTGTCGCTGTTAAGCACTGCAACACCCAGTGTCCATTACTGAGCTAACACAGGTGAATTAACTTTGCTGTAAGAGAGCTCCTGATGTGATCTAAAACACAATTACTTGACTATGGTTAGATTCCAGTGATGGGGTAATTGATCTTCAAAAAGAGCACAGCAGAAAAGGGACTTGAAAAGACTAGTTTGACCCCAAAGCTTTGTGCTGGAGTTTTAGTTGAGCTTACTGCTGTGATTCATACAACCTGTGTAAACTGATGACTGATTTTATTTGACTTGCATAGGAGCTGATATTTTATTTTGTATTTACTTTCCATTGAGTCTTTTAAGCCTGTTGTAGAGTAGCAGATTTTAGCATGAGTCAGCCAACATGAAATGCTAAGAGGATGGTTTTAAGAAGGATGTTAATGTTTTGTTCAGGATATACATTGAGTTGAAAGATGTTCGTTTGCATTTAAAAATAAAAAGTGTTCTTCATTTTGTTCATGGTTAAACTGATTTTTTTTTATCTTTTATTTGATTTTAATATTTAATGTTCTTAATTTCTTAAAGCCAAAGCCAACTGAAACAGTCACAACTGATGAGTCTGGGGTAAGATCAGTAAACTGACCCCAGTGGTTTTACCTCTACTTGAGTTTATTCTTTTTACCATGTCTTTTTTTCCACCAGTTTTTTCTGTATTTTTCATAACTGTCTTACTACAAAGGTGTTATGCAGTGGTTTGCATTCATTGTCAATGTTCTATTGAAGTCTACTACAAACAAACCCAATATGATCCTATTAACAAACCAGAAAACTTGGAAATGCATGTGATGTGTGAAGCATTTCTACAGGTCCTGTGTTTTCAGCATGTAATTTTTCCTTTCATGTCATGGTTATCAAGGTGAACAGGCCCTCAAGATACATTTTCAAAACTTACCTCTTCCACCTTTGCATTTTATGTTGTTTTTCTGGAAGTGTTGCATGTTTGAGTTTGTATTTGGTTTGACTTCTCCATGATGCTCTTCAGAACTCTGAAGACAGCGCTAGGATCTCCATCACATTTTTCCGTCTCTTCCGGGTGATGAGGTTGGTGAAGCTGCTTAGCAGAGGAGAAGGAATCAGAACTTTACTGTGGACATTTATCAAATCATTCCAGGTTAGCAAAATTCAGTTATACACTATGGATCAATACCCTGTAGAGTGCAAAAAAAAAATAGATGCTCTCAATAAGATATTTAAATATATTTGCATACTAATGCCAAATAAAATTTCATCAGTTACTTCAGTGAGTCCAAGGGTCACTCTTTGTCATTTCATATTAGCTGTTACTGCATGACTTCCAGGTTTCTTCCTAAAGAATATTTGGTATATTTAAAAGCAGTTGATAGTCTAGCTTTGACATACATAGGTCTCACATTCCTACACGTTTTATTAGATGACTAGAAAAGAAGAATTTAATCCATTTGTTATACAAAACTCATTTCATTAGTGTAACAGATTCTTGAATCATTGCTCCTGAAAACTGATGAGTGTGAAGTTAATAAAACTCTGTAACTGTGTAGAAGTATCTTCGTGTTGTCAGAATCAGTAATGAAAATAAAAATACTAAAGGTGATTTTTTCCCCCATATTGCTGGCAGAAATAGCATAAAATACAATGAACCTTGTGTTCATTGTGTGCAGCAGAGTATTAAGAGTGATGGGTAATAACATTTTAAGCACTTGTATGGGAAGAAAAACCTTGAAAATATCTGTATTGTACAGAGAAATAATTTTTGTAAATTGAAGTTAGGGTGTGAAATTATTAAGACAATGCACTTGTCCCATTTCTAGGCTCTGCCTTATGTTGCCCTTCTGATAGCCATGCTGTTCTTCATCTATGCTGTCATTGGAATGCAGGTAAGTCTAGAAATATTTTAGCATTAAACAGCAATACAGTCTTGTCTGACACTTATCTGCTAAGGTGCTTATTGAAACATTCCTTTGGCAGTGGTGCTACATAGAAGGCAGAGCTTTCAGGGCAATGTAAAAATCCTTTTTTGGCTATGATTTTGGTGGTCAGAAAATCCAAAAAAAAGCAAGAGCAGAACATGGTTTGAGTTTACAGTGTCCTGGTTTGCCAAAAGGAGCCACTCCTCTTCCGTGTACTGTGGAGTTTATTCCTATGCATGAATGTATGAAAGAATGCATAGCTTTCTTTTAATGTCTGACTTGGGAGTCAGACATTGAAGCTCCAGCTTTTTCTTTTTTTTTTTAAAGTCTTTTCCATATGAAAAGAGCAACATCAGGAAAAGCTAAAGATTTAGGTACAGCTGAGCCCATGGTTAATCAAAAGGAGGATATATGTACAAGAAAGAAAGGATTTTGGTAATGTAAAATGAAAAAATGTGCTGTTGGAGTGAAGGTGCCAGTGCTCCCTCCAGCAGTAGTGCTGGGAGGGCAGAATGGGTTCTCCAGTCTTAATACTGGAGATAGCTAGACAGGAGAAACCTGTCAGGAAACTGTACCTGAAATTCACATGACTGAGCTGTTTCCAGGGGGAGGATGGGATTTTTTTCCTTTTCTCTTCTTTTTTTTTTTTTCCCCTCCCCTCTCCTCCTTATGCACCAGATTTGCTATCACAGGGCTTTAGAATAGCTCTGAGTTCCATAAGACTGTACAGATTACAACTTTGAGAACAAAAGAAATAATGTTCTTCAAGTCAGCACTAAGGAAGGACCTAATTAAATGGGATGAGAGGAAATTTGATATGGAGAGTTTTTTTGCTTCCTGGTTCTTTCTCTTCATCATTTATCCCAAAGCATCTTAATGTTCTTGCAGTCCAGAAGCATGTATAGAGAGGATAATGGTGTTAATCACTCTAAATTAAGTCACAGCCTTCACTGTATTGTAAGAAGACATAAATGTATTACATTGGAGAAAAGGAATGGTCTAGTAGCCAGGGAATTGCAATGCAGTTTCGAAGAACTAAACTCATTTCCATCTCTGCCTGAGGCAGGATACTCAGACACTGTGCTTTGGTTTCCATCTCTTTTTCTCTGTTTAGATTCAAGGTTTTCAGGGCAGCAATTATTTCTTACTTTGAGCGTGGACAGTATTTAGTGCAGTCGAGCTGTACTGTCAATAGAGGACTCTAGGTGCTAGTTAAAAACAATATTTTCTCACCTGAAATACAGGAATATTTATTAATATTATGAGGGTTTATTGATGCCAGAATAAATGATTAAGAGTTATCTTGTATATGTGATAAATTTACTGCTTTTATATCACCATCAGGAAAAATCTAAAGTGTAATGAAAGTGTATTTGTGAAAGTGGTTTTCAGACATCCTGAAGCAAGTTTAGACTGCAAGGCTTACAGCCTCTGACAGCACAGATACTGGAATGAAAGTCAAAATCCCACTTTATTGTAGGTATTTGGAAAAGTGGCCATGAGGGACAACAATCAAATAAACAGAAACAACAATTTTCAGACTTTCCCCCAAGCTGTGCTTCTTCTCTTCAGGTGAGTAAACCTTAACTCTTAATGCAGCCCATTTCACTGATCTGTGAAAAATGTTCAACATGTGTTTGCAAGTGAGAATCAATTCAGCTTAACAAACACATACTACTGTGGCCGTAGGCTGTGTCCACTGGCACAGCAGGGTTCTAATCAGGTGATACAGACCTAAACTCACTACTGGTATTGTGAAACACCTTGTCTGTGCAGTAATTCTCCCAGACACATCCAAACAAATCAGCCCTGATACCACTGTGGGAGTATTGGGAAATGGCAGATCATTCCTTATCTGAGACCAAGGGCATCACACAGCAAGATCTAAGTCACTTTATGTGTGTAAAGACTTTCACCTTTGAAAGCAGGTACAGGCACAAATGTCATAAATATGTAGTTGTCTTTTAAAAAAATTGGCAACACAAAGCCTGTGTCTGTACACAGGCTTTGTGCAACTATGCCAAAAGTGCAACAGTAGGAAGTAGACAAGCATTTCTTCAACCACTCTGAGGAAAAGGCAGCTCATCTTTTACAAACAGATACTTCCAACTTTTATTATAGTGTATCACACACAACACCATGTTTGTACACAGCAGCTCCAGCACAATAAGCATTTGACCTGTAAATCACAGTTTGGGGTTCAAATGTTTACATACAAACCTTTATGGATATTGGAAAATGTCTGCAATGTCAGATCTGTGCTGCTCAGTTCTAAAATTTCCTGTTTTTTTAATTAGTTCTTGCTCTGAAATGTTCACGATCTGCCTTCACATTTGTGGCCCCAGCATTTTGTCAGAACTTAACAAATTAATATGTCTTTAATCCGTTTTGATCAAATAATGCTTAATTTGTCTTTGTGATCTTATAAAGGTGTGCAACTGGAGAAGCCTGGCAGGAAATCATGCTGGCATGTTTGCCTGGAAAACGCTGTGATCCAGAATCTGATTATAATCCAGGGGAAGAATACACATGTGGAAGCAATTTTGCCATCATTTATTTTATCAGTTTTTACATGCTCTGTGCATTTTTGGTGAGTTTAATTTGTGCTTATTAACAGCAATGAGCTTTGGCATTTTGCCTTTCTTCTGAATTAAGAGTACTGAGTTGAGAGAATGATTTAAAGTCCCATATCCAAAATATTTTGGCTAGGCTGTATTTTTCCATACAGAGTCTTAAATTCTGTATCTTATACCAATTTTTACAGTGAGGGTGGTGAAACACTGGAACAGGTTGCCCAGAGAGGTGATAGATGCCTCCCATCCCTGGAAATATTCAAGTTTAGGTTGTATGGAGCTCTAAGCAACCTGATCTGGTTGAAGAACCCTGCTCATTGCAGGGGGGTTGCACTACATGACTTTAAAGGTCCTTTCCAACTCAAACTATGATTCTAAATTCCCATGTGCAAGATTTTGTTCTGACTGCATGTGTGTAGTTAGCTGCATGTTTGAAAGCTAAGTTAACAGTATTTTCATAGCTATTATTTCATGCATAACTAATAGCATAATTAAATATTCATTAATAAAGCTGCAATTCTTTTGGCTTGCTAGTAATGCTACTTGTATTATATAAACTTAACGGAATTTGGATTTGTATCTCAACAAGTGTGATCAAACTGTGGCACATGAGAGGTGAACAATAATGTTCCACCCTATTCCATAGCATAATGGATTATTTGCTCTGAAGTAATCACTGAAATAAGTTTTTCCTCATTGCAGGTGTCTGGTCTAAGCTGGTTGCTTTGTTCTATTCACAGTACTGATCTCCTTGCAAAAGGAGAGTGGTCCAACAGAATTCTGTGAACTAATATAAACACACAGGTTCTGCTCTGTATCACCTTCTGTGTTAACAAAATGTGTGCAGAAGTCTTATTGTCATGAAATTGAATCCTATTCATACAGAAGTCATTTTCTGAGATTACACAGTGTCAAATATGTGATTGGATCCATTCTTCAACTTGATGTAGTGGGATCTTGCAAATCAAGGAAGAGAAACAAAACCACGTTGCAGCCTATGGCAAAAACTGAGCACTCTAAAATAGAATCAGATTCTTGTCATGTCATTACTTGATAGAGTTCCAGTTAGTTAACTATTTTCTGTAATATTTGATAATATTTGCCAAAAATCATCATTTTGTAAAATAATCAAGACAGATTGTTCTAATTATTTTTTTTTTTAGATTATAAACTTATTTGTGGCTGTCATTATGGATAATTTTGATTATTTGACACGTGACTGGTCTATTCTGGGTCCTCATCATTTGGATGAATTCAAAAGGATATGGTCAGAATATGACCCTGAAGCAAAGTAAGTTACATCATTTCTCTGATATGATTTATTTGATAAAAACAATAAAAGCAGAACATAGCATAGTTTCTGGGAGTGGATGTTTGGTAACTGATGTGTGTTGGTTCTAGGGGAAGGATAAAGCACCTTGATGTGGTTACGTTACTGCGGCGCATTCAGCCACCGCTTGGTTTTGGCAAGTTATGCCCTCACCGAGTGGCCTGCAAGGTAGGTGTTACCTCATTTTCTGCCTGTGTTTCTCTCACAGTTCATTCATTCATGCAATTCTGCCCCATAGTTGTCGTGTACCAAGACTGTAATCCTGTCTTTTTCACAAGATCTCCTTCACTCTCAAATTTTCCTGGGTTTTTTAAGTCTTGGGTTAAACCAGCAAAATCAGGGTATTTTCTGTCAGTGTACTCCTATACCTAGTTACCATCAGTGTACAGCTCTTCACAGAGGATCAAAATGGGAGGAATCAGGTCTGTATGTCTGTCATCAGTCCCTTACTGTCACATATATGAACTACCTCATCCCAGCATTTCTGCTGACTGTGTCACATGTGAGACTGCTTCAACCCAGTGACATTTCTGGTTTCTCTTCAGTCCCAGGAGAAGACACTGGTAGTTTGCTTTAACTGACAATTAAGTTTTGGTACAGTACTTTTACAGTTGCATTCATGAGAGGTTTGCTGCACATGGAACACAGAAATGAGATTGTAGGGAGGGGACTGCAAGATGATAAACTAAGCTGAAGTGAATAATGGTTTGTAATGCAGTATGTAGCAGTAAGTGAGAAGACAGAAAATCAAAGGGGATTTAAAATTATATAGAATCTCTTAGGCAAAATGTGTAAATTCAATGAGAATTAATTGCATTTTAATATAAAAATTGAAAAGCAGCACAAAGCAGATGAGTAATTATGTTATTTGAGGACTTCAGAACTATGGATATTGTGGTTTTAGAATAATAATAATGAGATCAAGCTTTTTAATACAAGGATTGTTACAACAAAGGATTGTTACTGTCATTTGGATTTTTTCTATATCTGTTTTATAAATAGGTAAGTTGACATATAAACCACTGGGTTGGAAGGGAGTGTCACAAGGCACACTTACAACAAGTCTGTATCTATCTATATGTTAAGATCAATTCTCCATTGAGTGATGCTTTTATATTAGAATAGAAGAAAATCCAAGCGAGACATTAGAAAAAGATTTTGATAGATTGAATAGCATTCTTTTGTTAGACAGGGTCACAGCAATGCTGCTCTAAAAGATGAACAGTAATGCAGAGAAGGACTTAGCCAAAGAGAAAAGCCCCTTTTTGGTGTAGATGGCACAAGAGATGTATGGCATCACTGAAGAGTTACCTGAGAAATGAGCTGGCTTATGCAAGGCAGACCTGGTGCTGTGGTTCTTTATGGAGCATTATGTGAACCCCATGGAAACTGGGAACATGATTGCAACTGGAGTTTATGCTCTTAAGTAACTGCTTTTGTCCTTAATACTTGCACCATGTGACTTATGTCAAGAAGTGGGCTTCAGTGTTTGAAAATTAGCTCAATAAATAGCTCATGAAAACTACTGGACAGTTTTAGCTTTTCTATGTGATTAATATCATAAAGAATCAATATTGGCTGTTTTTTATACACAGCTAGGATGGAAGACTCAACTTTTTTTGAAGCACTTATATAATTTTTGTGCCTCTCAGTATTATTATTCTTTGGATACATCAGTGTTTCAAAAATTATCATTACAAGAGTTTCTTGTCAAGCAAAGCTGTGTCAAAATTTGTTTTCCTTTTCTCATTTACAGAGGTTAGTAGCCATGAATATGCCACTAAACAGTGATGGAACCGTCATGTTCAATGCAACTTTGTTTGCTTTGGTTAGGACTGCTCTAAAGATAAAAACAGAAGGTAAGGTCCTTCACTGGAAATACTTTACTGCATTTGTCAGAAGGTACAACGAGGAAAAGCTGCAATTTAGTCATTTTGTTGGACATGAGGAAAGCTGCCTTGGTCTCGCTGGATTTGGTTTGCTTTTGGATCATGGGTTGTACTCACTGTTGCTAGGAATGGTTTGCTAGAAGATGAAAGGAAAGGTATCATAAGACCAGAGCCCAAGGTACCTCAGAAATCATCCTACGCTTGCATCTGATCAGATAAAAACATGCAGCAGTGGCATAACAGGAGTTCTACTGCAGAGAATGTATGAGTTCCCCATCCTGCTCAACCAAGGTGTTCCTTCCTTTCTACCCTTTAGTTTGGTGCCTTGAATCCCACACTGGTGCAAGTGCAACTTTTGCACACTTGAAAACAACATCCCTAGTCTGGTCAAGGCCAGTTTTGGCTGGGTTGACTGGATTTCTGTCATTTGCATCAGAGGGTAAAGTTTTTTGAAATAGTTATATTTCAAAGAATTTTCTATTTTCATACTTGTTTTTTCCTCCCCCCCCCATCTTTTACTACTTTCTGTTCCATATCTTCTGCTATTCTCAGCAGACTTTGAGTTCCACCGGCAATAAGAAACTGATTAGATTAAGTCCTTTCAAGCATTGCTGTGGTTTAGGTGAGCACTACAAGACCTGAAAACTACTCAGTTGCCTGAACTTTCAAGCCTGTACAACAAAGTAATTACTGTGATTAAACAAATAAAGGCTTATCTTCGGATCAAGAAAGAATTGGCTTGTAAAGAGCAAGTCATCACTTCCTGGACAATTTAAGTGGAAGCAGTGGCAGAGTGAGGCCAAGATCAGTAAATCAGAGTTGTGACATCTGCAGTGCTCCAGAGACTGATTTGAAAGCCCCAGGACCTCACTGTCTTATGCCTTTTGTTCTTTTTAGTTGTTGTGGTATTGTTATCTGCTACCTCACGTATCTTAGGCTTGCTGCAAAGAGTCCCTATCAGATCTTCAGTTATAAACAGCTAATTAATATCCAAAGGATCATTCATTGCAGCTGGTTGAAGCATAATTGCCATCCTCTATTTTTGTGTTTCATTCTAGGTAACCTAGAACAAGCAAATGAAGAACTTAGAGCAGTTATAAAGAAAATATGGAAGAAAACAAGCATGAAATTACTTGACCAAGTTGTCCCTCCAGCTGGCGGTCAGTGCGATAAACTGCGATGTGCTGTTCTCTGTGCATGTTGGTCTTTCTAGATTGTTAGGAACCAAAGACATAAAATTATTAAATTTAGCAATTAGAATGTCATTAAAGGACAACAAACAGTAGCAAAATGAATATTGTTATAGTTATATCCTATTACACTAGATAATACATATAGGACTGATAAGCGAAACTTTTTTAGATCAAAAGGAGAGAGAGGAAAATATTATGCTTATTTTCTTGCTTGAAAAACTCCACGTTATTAAGCCTAAATCTAGTCTTGATTTCAAATCATTCAGCAATATAAACTAGTTTGATTTCAATGCATGGAGCAAAACAACATGTTTTGTACTATGCTACATTATAGCTTATTTGCTTGTATATGTTGAATACTTCTGGGAGAAAACAAAACCAAAATTAATTGCCAGCCTAAGAATTTTTTCTGTTAAATAATTAAAACGAGAGGCTAAATTATCTTGGTTACACTGGTTTAAACCAGAGCCATTCCATAGTCAAAGGATAATGGAAATGGTTCAGATTTATGCCAGTATGACTGTTATGAATATGGCTCATGTAAAGAGATATCTAAATTCTAATGACACCAAACATCTGTGAGAACTACAGGCACGTGTATTAGCTGTTCCTACGTGCTGTAAAATGACATGTCAATATCTCTCTTTGTAAATATATATATTCTGATATATATATTTAGCCTTTTTCAATATATACATTTCTATTAATATGCTGTAGTGTAGGTTTAGGTGACTGTTTTTAACTTGCTTTTTCAAGTTTTAAAGGTGCAGGATCTGTTGTACTGTCACCCACACCCAAGATATATTTACCTAGACATCCAGTCTTCATTGTAATCACCTGGTATTTCTTGTAGTTTATTGTACCTTCGTAGCGTTACAGCAGCTTTCAAGACTGATCAGACTCAAGACCCCAGGCCCGGTGGTGGAGGCTGACCCTTGGTGAAGGTGATGCTCAGTCTCAGGGGAGGAGGAGCATGCTGGCTGCACTGCTCTTCAGCATGACCCAGGAAGCAGCATTAGCTTTGTGGCTGGAGCGAGCCACTTGCTATTGGTGTGGTGGCTGCCGGATAATAGTGGGGATGAAGGCAAAAATCAAAGCCCATTTGACTCTCCAAAGGGGAACTGATACTGCACATTTAAAACAACTTTTGTGTTCTACTCTGTTGTTTTTAGCCTTACACCTAAGTGCTTGCATGGCATAGATGAATCGCTTTGTTATTGTTGTAACTATGTGCTTGAGCTTTTTCTGCAGCCTCTGTTCCTTTCAACTATGAGTCTTTCCGAATATTCTGAAGCAATTCTGTTTTAGGGTGGTGGCATGGAATTAGTGTTGCCTCTTGCCAACTTTATTCCCCTACATTTTTTAATTGAAATAGAGATGCATGCTTCAGAATAGCGAGCTCTGCCTGCCTCAATCAATCTGACAAAGAATCTGTACAGATTACATTCCTAGAACTAATCTTACATAGTTATTCACTGTTAACTTCAGCTTCATTTCATTGCTGAATATAAGCTATATATTTCTTTTCAGCTATACTAAAATTCATTGCTAATATCTATTCTGCAAATGTAGCTCTTCAGTGTAGCTAAAAGGCTGAAAAATCTGGATCTGCTCAATCGATAGGGTACAGTATGGCTTCTGCAACCCATTGTTGGGAAGTCCTGCAGCTTTATGAATTTTTGATTTCAGTTTGGTTTGTTCCTCTGCAGACCTTGTTATGATTTACCTGGAAATTGAAAATGTTGTGAAGCACCGAGAAAAAAAGAGGAATACAGCTATTTTACATTCATATGCCACAGGAGTGTGAAATAGCTTAGTGCACTGTAGAAATCAGGTTTGATGTTTCATACTCAATGGAAAATTGTATCTGAATTAACACCAGTGATAGCTGATAATAATGATCTGCTGGGAGACAGGAAGTTATCTTCAGTATAAATCAACAAAGCATCCAAATTCAGTATGTTAAAATCACTTGCACTTAAAAGTATTGAGAAACCTAGTTTATGATATTTTCCTCCAGTACTACTATAACTTCATGAGATTGTTAATAGCACCACATTTCAGTACAGACAAGTGAAACTGCTTTGCGAAAACAAAGAATGTCAGTCAAATGTCAGACAGATGGAAGAGACTGGAGAGTAAGAGAAATACATACAACTCACAAAAGAGTCACCTGTATTCTCTGGACTCCCCAGTCTCCACCTGCAATCCCATTTAATCCTGCCAAGTACTTTTTGCCCTCTTCCCAAAGCTTCCTACCAAAATGATTCCTTTTGCTGTCACTAATTGTAATTAGCCATTTGTCTATTCTGTGGTCAGTTATGCTTAGCTGCCTCCCTATACCTGTCTATATCTGGCTATATGTGTGTTACTCAAAAACCAAAGTCAAGGATGGCTCCCCTTGGCCAGGCGTCAGTTCTTGTGTGCACGTGTCTGCAGTACAACTGACTGTGCCTGTGAAATACACACGCATCTTCTTGATACATACAGACTTTGGCGTGCACAATTCAGCAAACTGGTAGTGCATTCATCTGATATGCTTAGAAAAAGTTGGTGCATGTCCAAAGTGGTCAAAGAGGGCCCATCATTTCCGCAGACTGGTATTTCACAGGTGGTGTCATCTCAGGTACAGTCAGTAGTCGTGCGATGTCATAGCCTAGCTTGAGACGTGCTCTAAGTGCAGCTCATAGCAGTGTATGTTATATCAAGTCTGTTACTTCTGTGTGCTTGTCCTTTCTAGGAGCCATTTGCTATCTCACTTCCTTGAAAGTTCTGTTCAAATACTTAAATAGTACAAAGGACGGGGAAAGGCTTATCTGGGGAGTTTGACCAAGGTTACATTGCAGGTCAACGGGTTCAGCTAAACTAAGGCAGGCAAGTTCAGCTTACATGCTGTGTAAGAGATCTCATCCTAATACAAAGCACCATTAGTCTCCTGAAGAGCTGCAAAGGGATATTACAGGTGAACATCAGAGCAAATATTGACAAAAGATTTAGAAACTAGATTTGTGGAGTCAAGAAACTTTTACTGCTGAGACTGAATCCATAGAATGGTGAGCTTTTCTTGTGAGCTGTGGCGTTCCTGTTATTTCCTGCTCGTTCCCCCTTTCCTAGCAGGAACTGGGGGGACTTGGACCTTTGAGGAGATGTCAGTGTTTGGCAGAGCAGGCTCTTTAATGTGCTAAGATAATTCCTGCAACAGACTGGTCTCCCAACCAAGATCTTTCGAAGCAATTATTATAATTCTTCTTGTTTTGTTACATTTGAAGGCAAGTAAACTGCTGGGAGAAGACATTCTGGGTGCATTTTTAGAGAAGTTAAAGCCTGTTGTGCTTTCTCACAGGCATACAGCCCATTTCAGACATCATAATGAGAGGAGCTGGTTTTGAATGGTAGAGGTTGCATTTTGAGATAAATTTGATCTCAGAGGTAAAAATGAGTTGAAACAGTATTGTCCATGGATTGGATTTCCCCATCCTTATTTTTTCTTATGTGAAAGCAAGTCACAAAAAGAAGAAAATCAATCAAATTTAAATTAGAAAAATAGTCATTACAAGTGAAAAACTATTAGAAATTCTATCACTAGTGAGATACATTGGCACGTAAAACCAAGACGCAAGGACACAGTTTTAATCCAGTGTGTTCATATGTAAAAAAACCCCACCAAACAAAACAAACCCCCAAACTCAAATCTATTCTAAAACCCCATTAGAGAGTTAAAATATGGAGAAAACAAATGACATAGACCTAAAAAAGAATCCATACTTTCTAACAGAGGTGTGTTAAAATGTGCCTGGGCATGTTAGATTTTCGTGTTCAGTCAGATAATGACTGTCCAGAGTAACCCAGAGCCTGAGATGTGATAAGCACGTCTGGCCCAGCAGGGGCAACTGGAATGACAGGAACTTACTGCCCATCAGGATGTGGGCCCTGGCAGCAGAGAGAACCTTGATGCTTAAACCATACCAGCCCTCCATTATGTATGGCAGTAGCCAGCTAGCAACCCTGTTGCAAATAGCTCTCTTAAGATTCTGAAAAGCATTGGGAGATTAGACAACACAGTAGGAAGGGAAATAGCTAACTTCATGTCAGATTACTCTAGGGGGGGAAGAAAAGCGTGTGAGAACAAAAGCAATGTTTTTGAATGGAAAACTGTTCTTGGTTTTCTGGCAAGCATCACTCACTGAGAGATCAGACTTGGCTGGCTGAATGATTCAAAGGACTTAGAAAACAGGCACATACACTCTTAAATACACTGTGAACCAGGGGATTGTGTTGTCCTCACAAGGCACCTGCCTTTGGACTTGGAAACTTGGAAATTTGGATTTTGTTCACAACAGTGACTCTGTAAAAATCCTAGGTTTTACTGCCCTGGCTGTTTGCCTATCATTTGAATTGTACTAAATTAACGGTGAGAAGTTCTTTTCATAGCATTGCAGAGTTGACACAATATACAATGTGGGAAAGTGCTGTGTTGTTTTGTATTTACTATTACCAACATCACCTGTGTAGAAGGTGGTTAAGGACCACATGTTAAACATAGAAGACTGTGCAATTGTAACCTCCATGTTTTCCTTAATTGTCTTGTCATACCTGACAATAAGATAGCAGAAGATACACTCCAACATGAGCATCTGGGACACAAGGTCCAAACTGGAAGATGCTCAGGTGTTACCAATAAAAAATACGCAGAGTGAAGCAGGATGTAAAGATCTCCAAGTCCTTAAGCAAGCAAAACAGTGGTATATCAATACACTGACTAAGCAAATTTGGTTCAACAGTGACCAAAAAAAGAGGTGTAGGCATAACCTTTTTTTTATAGAGTCACTCTTATGAACGTCCATGTATGTAAGTCATAGTAGCTTTTATTTAATCTATTTATTCCAAGTAAGTAAAGCCAGTGCTTCAGCTTCTGTGCATATACAAACATTTTTATGGTTTTGTTAGAAACTTACATGAACTTACCTTAGAAGTACATGAGACTTGGTAAAGTATTGTATTTTCATCTTTATTAGATAAGTTTACTTAACTGACTGAGATGAAACTGCTTGCTAAAACATTGCTTTGAAGCTAGTTACAGGTTCCATTGTTGTAAGCTGAAAGCATAGTACCTATTGCACCCGTCACATTTCCCCCCAAATCAGATATAAGTGTACAGGTTATTGATAAATGTGCTGACTTGGGAGAGATCTGTCTGGTCTGTTCATTTAGATGATGAGGTAACCGTGGGGAAGTTCTATGCCACCTTCCTGATACAGGACTACTTTAGGAAATTCAAGAAACGCAAAGAACAAGGACTGGTGGGGAAATATCCTGCGAAGAATACCACGATTGCTCTCCAGGTGATTTTGTTTTTACATTTCTAACTAACCATTTTGTGAGCTTACTTGAAATAGCAGGTAGATGAATATTGATGATTGTGCAAAGCTGCCAGGATTTTATTTAGCTGGGACACTTTTGACCCTTTTCATCAGAAAAGTAAAACGTAATCCTGCTATTCTGTCTATAACAAGGTAAGTGCAAAAAGTTATTTTCTATGGATTACTCAAACAGTAGCAACAGTTAAAAAATTTCCTAGCAAGTCAACTTGATACATCACAATTGAAGTTGCTGATGTGAAATCGGATAAATAAAGTTCTGACCTATCATTTATGTTCTTTGTTTCGATTTAACTGTTCAATTTCTTGTGTTCCTACAGGGCTATAAGCCTGTGCTCAGGGAAGTTCCTTATATGCATTACCTCATACTAAAGAGGGTTTTATACAGTATCATTTTTTGTCTTAATTTGCATTATTCTTTTTCTTTTCCACTTATCATTACTGGTGCAATATCTTCCTATTAGTTAGTAGTTGAAAACTCTGAATTTCACATTCATCAATTTCTTTCATAGAAAGTAGTATTAGCATCACATACTTCTGTCTGTCTCTTAAAACAATCTGTGAGATGGAAACAGGGCCATGGATTGGGCTGGCTGTCTCTGAACAGACCTGCAGCAAGCAGTCCATAGAGTGCACATGATCTAAAGTGCATATTCTGAAAACTTCTGTCCAGTGTTAGGAACTTTGAAATGGACAAATGGAAGGCTGTTCTCAAATAATTCCAGACATCATACACTGCACCTTTTTTATTGGATTTGGACTTTCTGAATTTCAGTTAATGCTAAGTAGTTTACTACAAACTATAAATATATTTACTGTTTCTGATCATTTTTATTCTGATGCCAAAATTTAGGAATATGTGAAAATCTTTTTCTAAAAAAGGAGAAATGTGTTAACCTGATTCAGATACTGTTTTCTTTGTTACAAATCCTGTTGGTTTGTACTTCAGTTTAGCAGAGTGGTCTTTGCTGTGTGTAATTTGTTTCGTTCTTATTTCCTAAGAATGTCCCTGCTGGCAGCTTGGACACACGTTGTGTTCTAAGTCACAATAAGCATAAGAGATGCAATAAGCAGGGAAAGATTCATCACAATTCTTTCTGTTGATCTGTGAGCCCATGGCATGCCAGGACCGTCTGAACTATATTTGCATAGCATGAAAAAAGATAAAATTATGGGGAACAGAATTGATGAAAAGACTGGAAACAGTTGAGAGGGAAGTAAAAGACATTGGATTTTTAGGAAGGACTTTGCAGACTTCTTTATTGCAGAAGATTTGAGCATAAGGAGCTCTGAGTTGTAAACCACAGTATTACAGGTTTGCACATGTGTTTTCAAAGTTGCAAACATATAGAAACAAACACTGAGTTTTCAAACGTGCGTGCGCTCTGTTGTTTATTATCTGATTGAGCTTCTTGTTCAAGGGCAAAGATGGAGTGCAAGATGAAACTGGAAAGAATTAGCTCTTCCTCCATCTTTAGACGAATATTTTTCAATTCAAAACACCTCAAAAAATGACCATGAATCTCTGCTGGGAATCTCCAAAGGCTTCTGGGAATTGAAGCGTGGCACTTATTTTTCTTCTGATTAAAACAATGCTCCTGTGGTAATAAAATGAGCTGGGCTGGTAGATGGGAAGGTTCTTTCTTTCTTTTTCCCCATTTTCCTCTGTTCTACTTTTGTCTTTCTAACAAATCAGTAGTAATTCAACTTGATTTACCAAATAAAAGTCAAGATGCCATTTCAAAGTAATATGAAACCTGTAGTTGGGAAAAAGCCCAGTGTTATGGGTTTTCAGTCCAGCATATAAAGGGCTAATATAATTCGATACTGGAAGCTGCAGCAAGTGAAATTCAAAGTCAAAATGCTGGGTTTTTTAGGATAATTCTTTGTATGAGGATACAGCTTTACAACAAACATGGATATCTTTCTGAAAGAGCAAGGAATTGATTTCTTCTAAACAAAGCTCCTGGGAACAGTTTTTTAGGTTGTATTATAGGGAGGTTAGTGTAAATGATCACAGAGCATCCTTGTGACCTCAAAATGTATAAAAATGGGGTGTGTCTCTGTTTTTGGCCTCTTTGTTCCAGACTTGCTTTGTTCAAAGCTTAAATGCTTATGAAACTTGAATGTTTTCAAAAACCTGTGGTGTTAACAACCATTTTTTGGCAGCCTAATTTATGGTATACCATAAAACTTGTGTTTCAACGCCAGAAGTTTTGTTGAATAATGAGTGAAAGGCTTATAACTATGAAAATACTCTCTGTAGACTTCTTTTTGGTTTGAGTTTGTCCAGGAGCACCTTGTTCATCCATGCAGGACTCCTGGTATTTTTCCCTGATTTTAAGCAGCTTTCTTGGGCCCCTCTTCTGCCCAGGGCTTTATCCCATGGTACTCTACCAAGCAGATTTCTGAAGAGGCCAAAGTCTGCTCCCCTGCAGTCCAGGGTAGGGAGGTTTCTGTGCACCCTCCTTAGTTGCCCTAAGGATTTTGATCTCCACCATTTCATGGCCACTGCAGCACAGATGCCCTTGAGTTTCAAAGTCCCCACTAGCCCCTCCTTGTTGGTGAGAATGAGGTCAGGCAGAGCACCTCTCCTTGGTGGCTCCTCCATTACTTACAGAAGAAATAAGACTGGTAGGAGTTGGATGGATTGAGGTTCCCTTTCTCCAGCTACTTTAGTTTAAAGTCCTTTTCACCAGCTTGGCAAGCCCATGGTCAGACTTCTCTATACATCACTCTTCACTGTAAACACTGAAGGAACTTCATATTGCAATCACAGTGGATTTATATCTCTATTACCCAGTTCATCCAGCTGAATTTGCTGTTTATACACCTCTGCATAAACTAATTGAACAAAACGCATATACAGTATTGCAGCACTTGACTTTGCTTAAAGACATGGGTGGAACAGATGCTGAACAACAAAAAAATTAGTCAGCCTTCTCTCTGGAGGGGGAAATTATCCTCAGCTACACCTGAAGATGCTGAACAACAAAAAAATTAGTCAGCCTTCTCTCTGCTCTGGAGGGTTATCCTCAGCTACACCTGAATTCCTGGCACTGTAATCTGACAGTAAATATGGGACCTTTAGTTTTATGCTTGGCAGTGTTTACTTTTATTTTGTTGTTTTGAAAACTTTCTTTTTTAAATTATATGCGTCTTGTAATCAGGGTGAGCATGTTACTTCAGCAGCAGCTTATTTAGTTTCCTTAAACTAGTTAAGATTTCACAGTATCTGGTAGTCATGATATTCCTGGCACTGTAATCTGACAGTAAATATGGGACCTTTAGTTTTATGCTTGGCAGTGTTTACTTTTATTTTGTTGTTTTGAAAACTTTCTTTTTTAAATTATATGCGTCTTGTAATCAGGGTGAGCATGTTACTTCAGCAGCAGCTTATTTAGTTTCCTTAAACTAGTTAAGATTTCACAGTATCTGGTAGTCATGATATTACCAATGCAAACAGCCTCTGCTTTCTGGACTGCTAGAGAGATCAGAGCAGCAGAAGATGGGCAGAAGTCTATCTGCAGTTTTTCAAGCTCTCTTGTTCAGAATCTATAGTTTTATTTGCTCTAAACTTTAAATAAGATGAGGAAAGTATTTTTATCAGGCTAGTAAGAAAAGGCTTTCCAGCCATCTGATTCTTCTATTTGTAAAGAACAAAACCAACTGTGTTTTTGTATTCTTGTTTACATTGCACCCTATTGCAGACCAGTTGTCATATTGCAAAATGCTGAAGCAAACCAGCAGATAAAAAGCAATGTCACCTGTTCCAGTTTGTATCAAAAGCCATATGAGCAATAAATGCTCTTCTACTTTTGCTGATATCTGTGACTTTCTCTTGGGGTAGTTGGAATTAGCAGCAGAACTGGTTAATTATTTAAAAACATATTTCCTAAGGATCTGATAGACCATGCAGTTGCTGCATTATCTAGCCTTGAGTTCCTTATCTCCTTTCTCCTGCAAGAAAGGGAGAAAACAACCTACTATCAAGCTTTACAATCCCCTCCTAACCATTGAATGAAGCAAGAGGTGAGTTACAGTTTTATAATCCTGCTGATTCTTACAGTTGGCCATGTCACTCTTTTCCTGTCTTCAGGGAGTAAACAACCCCTTTGAGAGAGGTCATGTGCTCCTTGAGACAAAATCCATTGTGCTTTAATTTTCAGGACAACTGTAGGGCAATTAATGGACGTTGCCATTTTCCCTGTTTTATGGGAATGCAACAGAATTTATTTTAATGTAGATCACTCTTCTTTGCTTTCCTTTATTCCTCATGTTCTCCGTGGTATTTTGTTTCAGAGGTTGGTTTGTTTGGGTTTTTATAGTAGTTTCATTTAGTACTTTTGAAGATACTAAAGGGAAAACTATGTAGCCGTCAAATTGCTTATGGCCCTGTTCTTCCATGAGACACCTTTTTTTTCTTTAACTAGTCCATTAGTTATAATCTAGGATGTTAAATTGGATGCCTTGACATGCAGAATAAAAAGATTTTGAGAACTGCAGAGGAAAATGTTCACACTATTACAACTAGAATTCAAGGTCATAAAAAGTAATGTTTTCAGTGAGAAAAGCACTTCTAAAAAACGTAGTATAAAAGATAGAGAGCCATCTATACTCTCTTTAGTTCGTTGAAGAGAATTGCATAATACAGGGTATAATTCTGTGAGCTCAGGGAAATCCAGTGATTCTGGTGGCCTACATTAATTGTGTTCCTAAGTTCTGTTTCACAGTGTGGAAATACATCTTCCCTTGGAAACCACATTATTTACCTAAATATCCAATCTGTGGACCCAGGAAGACTGACTGTAAAAATATTGTTCTTGGAAGATGTTTTCCACAGAGAGACACAGAGGATTAATTTCAAGCTAAGTAAAAGGAGACAATTCTTTTGGTTTTAGCAGTAGGTGTAATTACTAAAATAAATGGCATTTTATCCTTCTCCCAAAGGTCTTTTCCATCATTTGTTCAGAAGCATCAAGATAAAAGCATTATATGTGCGCAATTATCTTGGCATCAATGTTTTTCCAGCACTTTACAGCCAAATTACTACAGCAAAATTTACTTTTTCAAGCCTGGTATCCTGCTTGAACCAGTTACTAGTGTATATTTCAATAAAATAGTCCTAAATTTCAAGAAACTTTTATCATCCTTTGACTTTTGAAGAACATGAGTGGGCTGAAATTTACTTCTGCAAGGGATTTTATTCACCTGTGGCCAGCATTTGTTCAGATTCTCCCAGACACTGTAATGTGAGGACTGGCTGTGTTTGCCTCTCAGGGGACAGTCATAAAAGCTGTAAGATCAGCAACTTCTGAATGAACACTAGAATAAGTACAGAATAGGTGGGGTTTTGTCATGAAGACTTCAGCATTTTAACACAAAAAAGAATGAAACTTGCATCCTTTGCCTGAATTTTGTTTGGTTGCATGAGACCAAACCATGAACTTTGCTTTGGCAGCCAGTCACTAGTGGTGTTCCCCAGGGCTCAGTGTTTGGGCTAGTCCTATTCAACATCTTTATTGATTATCTGGACGTGAGTATTGAGTGCACCCTCAGTAAATTTGCAGATGACACTTAGTTGGGTGGGAGTGTCATTCTGCCTGAGGGTAGGAAAGCTCCAGGCCTGTTCTGACTTATCAATGGGCTGAGAACAACTGCACCAGGTTCAGTAAGGCAAAGTGCTGGTCCTGGACTTGGGGCACAACAACCCCATGCAGCACTACAGGCTGGGGGAGATGTGGCTCAAGAGTTGTTGATCAGAAACAACTGGGGAGTGCTGGTGGACAGTGACTCTATATGAACCAAGTGTGCACAGGTGGCTGAGAAGGCCAGTGGCATCTTGGCCTGTATTAAGCAGTGTAGCAGCAGGACTAGGAAAGTGATCATCCCCCTGTACTCTGCATTGGTGAGGCCACACCTCGAGTACTGTGGTCAGTTTTGGACCCCTCACTTTAAATAGGACATTGAGGCATTGGAGCAAGTCCTGCCAAAGGCAATGAGGCTCATGGGTGGTCTAGAACACGTCATATGAGGAAGGGCTGAGGGAATTGAGCTCATATAGCTTTGAGAAGAGGCTCAGGGGTGATGTCATTACTCTCTACAACTACCTGAAAGAGGGTTGTAGAGAGGTGGGGGATGGTATCTTTTGGTATGCCTGCAGTGAGAATGGTCATAAAATGATCATAAAATGAGACAGGGGAGATTCAGATTAGATGTTAGGAAAAACCTCTTTGCTGTTAGGGTGATCAGGCACTGAAATAGGTTGCCCAGGGAGGTGGTGGAGTCACCTTCCCTGGAAGTGTTTAAGAGGCATCTAGATCTGACACTGGAGGATATGGTTTAGAGTGGCAGGTTGATGGTTGGACTTGGTCTTATAGAGGTCTCCTCCAGGCTTGATGATTCTATGATTCTAATGGAATAAAGAAATTACCTTCTTCTGATAGCGGGTTTGAGAATTGTTGGGGAGGGGAGTAGGGAGAAGAAACAATAGAAGTTTAGGTTGAGTCAAAAAATTAGAATTCCCTGCAAAACTAGATTTGTTTTGTGAATGCCAGTGCATGCAGCAGGCAGAAGTACTCCTCCTTACTCCACAATAATTGCATTCAGGATGATGCTTACTCTGTAGAGGTCAGGTTTTCCTTAAGGATGCAGCATTTGCTGTTAACCTAACACAGGCTGCTGTTCTGATATGTGTCAAAGAGGAGGAAGCAGCTTAGAAAGTGAAGTGGGTCTCAGAAGATTAATTATCTGATCAGGCTATTGAGTAAAGAAAGTCTTTTTGCCATGAAGATTCAAATTCCTCCTCAGGAAAGATCACTTCAGATTATAACCAACAGCAATTTGTCTAAACTTGAATATTGTCACCAAAAACATCTTCAGAATTGAAATAACAACATGCCTTGGATCTCCAACAGTCTGTCTTCAGCACACCCAGGGGTTTTCACCCCTTATGAAAGGAAGAAAACAAACAGCCCTGAAATGATAGGTGACCAGTTCATGTTAGTGTTCTACTGTCATTTTTGTGTTGTTATATATGATCCTAGGGCATGAGAAAAAAATCCTTTGGGCTTACACTGCCTTTCTTATGCTATTGACTGATACACATGCAGTGAGATCAAATATGTTTTCTGGGTCAGAAAGGAGATGTCGTTTTGTAGTGATGGAAATTTGTATTGAGCCAAACAGTAGTCACATTGCTAGTAAAATAAATGTTAAGTCAAGCATGAACAATTTTAATTACTTTCATCTAGTACTTAGAGGGAATGAATTAATTCTACACTGTTTTTCCCAGGGAGAATACTTACTGTAATCTGTGTAACATTTGCAGCTGAATTTCACATTTGTTTACATGTAACCCTCTTTGTTAATACACACAAATTAAAGTTAAAGGATATCTCCTTTCACATTCCAATTACACAAAAGTACTGATTTATTGAGCTGAACTTGATTTTGGAAACATGTTTCAGATTAAACCAATTATGCATTTATCTCTCTGCAAATGTGGTCACTAATATCAACCTGGTAGTAAACAGTAATAGAAAAAGGAAGAAAAACCTCTAGTAGGCATCAGCTGAGGGGTTAATACGTTGCTCAAGTTCAATTTAATTGTGCTCCCATGTTCAAGTGGTGTTCACAGACAGGCTTTGCTCGAAGGCAGTCTGGGTTGGACCTGAAAGCACAGAGCTTTTGTGTAATTGTAGGGCAGAGCGCTCGGCATCAGCGTTGGGAGATGGGCTCTAGGAGGATGAACAACTCTGGGGAATCAAGGCTCGACTACTACATCTCTTATGTTCACTGCTATAGTGTAGGTCTATTTAGTTCTTTTTCTGCATGCTTATTTCCTTATTTTAGTGGTTCTTGCACTGTATTCTGTTCATATTAACCTCAGTTTACTTTTATGTTAAAATGTCAGTGTAGCTTTGAGGGTTTTTTTTGTTCTTTTGTATTTTCTTTGCTATAAAATTAGCAGATAGTAAAGACATGTTCATTATCTACAAATTTAATGGTTTATATGAATATTTTTAAACTGACAGGCTTTCAGAATTCTGAAGCTCTGAAGACCTAAGCATTTAGAATTAATGATAATGCTTTATTCCATATCTAGTGAGTTTATATAGCTATATGCATAAATATCCATCATTGTTCTGAAGTCTGTGAAGCAAAGCTTACCAGTGTATTTGCTTCCATCACTCTAAGATGCCTCAAAAGAGGGACTATTGTGTATTTTATGTGACTGGAAATAGTGTATGTGATAATGGTTCTTACAATTTAAATAAGGATATTGTGCTTGTACTACTTAAACTAAGCTTAAATATGTAGGCTGGATTATACATCAAAATGGTTGTGGACTGAGTTTAGGCATAGAGACAATGATCTTTTTGTAGTTCCAGTATTAATAAGCATCTAAATGTTTTTCTAAAACTGATGGCTCTGGAGTCTTGGCATTGTACACAGATTTCTTGATATAAGACATATATCTGAAATGGTGCTAGCGTTTTATGTATATTGTAGAAATTGAAAATTGTTTTAAAATCTATTGGCACTTGTTATAAACTTTTCAAAATGTTTAAATGCTTAACTCTTAAATGTTTTGGTGTGATGTGCTTTTCAAGTCTCTGAAAGTGTATTTCTCTCTAAATAACCAATTCAGAGATATTGTTATTGGTCATATGACATTTTTTTCTCACTGAGGGACTCCTACAGTTCTGTTATTTCTGCATTTGAGAGCACTTATGTATGATCTCAATGGTGTGTCAGACACGGGGGCATCATTCCTTGTCTCTTCAGATGCTATTCAGGACCCAGCACTGGTGTATCGGTGCCTTGTGCCATCTTGAGAACATTGCAGGTGCCATTGTGCCCTGTAGAGCACAGCTGCACAGAATTACCATGTTCATTTGAAGTCATCTTGTGCAATTACAGGAAAGCCTATTTAAAGACGTGCTTGGGTTTCTTCTATAATTATGTTGTTCAGCTCTCTGTGTCACTGGTTTGCTAACTAACCATTGAACCGATACATCTCATCTTTTTCATGCCTACAAGGAAAAAATTAAGCAAGGAAGGCATCAAAAATTAAATTTTGGAGAGACAGTGTGTCTGAACAAGAAATAACTTCTTTTGGAAACTTCTAGCAAAATCTCTAGAATAGAATTAGAGGCAATAAAACACAGTAGCATTAATCTCTTTTCTTCCTTTACTTCAAAGAAACAACAAAATAGAAGAACCTGAGTAAAAACTACAGATGTCCTCTGGCAGAACAGCAGGGATAATTCAATCATGCAGTGTTTGATCGATGTTATCCATATAGAATTGGTGCCTAAACATGTTTCTTGCATGTTTTATCTGTTCTGTGATAGACCCTTTGATCTTCCAATGTCTGTGATGAAAACAAAATTTGCTAAAAGGTATAGGGCAAATGCACATAAATATTAACACCTATGTGAGAAAAAAAAAAAAGGTGTTTTTTTCCAAGTTACAGATAAACAAGGCAAAGACATTTGTGTATAGCAAATAATAACAGTACTCTGTGTAGGAAAGTTAGAGATGAACAGAACTGAACAATTTTGTGTTCTGCAATATACTCAGATTATGAAACACATTGTGTAAGAAATGTGACCCACCTGACTGATTTAACAGCCTTGTGGACCAAGCAAGTTTTCAGTCTTGTGAGCTGAGATGGATATTAGTTGTATATGGCCCCTGTTTCTTGATATGATGTGAATTACATTTTGGTCCTCAAAAAATAGGAAGCAAATCAATATTTATTATTCACATTTCCACTTGTTTAGGGAAAAATTTAAAAGGTGTTTTTTACTCTGTAAATGACTTAAAATAATCTTGAAGCTCTCTTTAAGGAAAGACAGGAATTCTCTGGATGTGAGAGAATCTTCAGGAATGAAGAATTTGCCATAAAAAAAATAAGTATGTAAGGGAGACAGTGTGATCCTTCCAATAATATTTACCAACCGAAGGAAATGCTAGGAAAGTTCTTATATTGGTTTTAATGTCTACTCATCATTCCTTTTGGGGAAAGAGGATTTAGCTGCAATTTTCTTTCTTCTGCAGCTCTGATCAACCATGTTGAAAGACTGTGAGGAAGTAATTTCTGTATAACACTCAAATTTGATGGTTTTTCTGGAAGTCATTATAACATGATGCTTCAGGAATGTGGCTAGTCTTGAATCATTATATGTAGTAAGTCTTGTAGAGGTCTACATAGGGAGATGATTTCCTCCTAAGAACTGAAGTGGTTGTAGTGAAAAAGAAACATGCACACCTCTGGCAAGGGAAGACAAATTGCTATCCAGGCTCTCTTTTTTGAAAAGTCACATCTGCTTGGTTTTTGTTTTAAGAGAAGTTATCCCTGATTTAAATGTAGCAGTTTTTAGAACCTCACAAATAGAGGACATGGCATCCTCCCATTGCCCTCTTGTGCATTATGGTGTCTCTAGGGTTCTTACTGGGTAGATTAAAATGTGCAGTGTTA
>NW_008674189.1:125309-147227 GCF_000695815.1 Acanthisitta chloris
CTTCCCTGTGAAAACTAATCAAGAAATGTGGGGAAGGTTGGTTTGATTTTTGTGTGTGCTCTTATACTTGTATAAGAGATCTTTGATTTGATTCTGAAGTGCTTGAAGGTAGAATCAAATGTTTGATCAGTCCATGCTGCCTCTCCAGTCTTCATAGAAGACATCAGATGTGTTTCAGAGAAGAGATTTTCCCACTGGTGTATAAGTAAAACACATTTGTTGTGTTTTCACATCAGCCCCACTTCAGTGGTATCTGACTGATCTAATGAAGGATTGTCTTATCAGCTCAGCATAAGAACTTGTCTCCCAGATGCAGTGCTCCCCTGTCATAAAAACATTTCTTAGAATACTGTTAGACTGCACCAGGTAAAGTGAGAATGTACGTGGGAGTAGTCATTTTAATGATAGAGTTCACAAAATTGTGGTAGGTAGTTCTTTTAGAGCAAATAAACTGAGGAATTCTGCAGAAGGATGTTGCTTGTAGAGCCTATGGCTTCAGCACTGGCTGTGAGTGAATAAAGCTGATGGGTTTAGTGTAACTAATATATACTTTTACATACAGTGATTCATGTTTTTGGCTTCCACTGCTGACTGTGTCATTGCAAGAGGTCTGTTACATGGAAATGGGTATTACTGAAGAGAGATGAGATGATAAAGGCTGCCTGCTTTCTCTTGAGTAAAGGAGGGGTAATTCACCAAGAAGTAAGCCAGAAGGCAGTTGGAAATGTAATCAAAATTAAATTACTATTCAATATGTTGCTGTCAAACACGTGGCTTTTCTTGGCTTCTAGGCATTTATTTGTGGGACTTTGGCACAATTTGGCAGACAGGAATATCAGCTAGTAGTTTCTGTCAGGGTTAAAAGGTATAGTACTGCTGTGTGAGAGTGTTGTGTTCACAGAAGGGCTTAGCTCGAAGGCAGTCTGGGTTGGACCTGAAAGCACACAGAGCTTTTGTGTAGTTGTAGGGCAGTGCACTCAGTGTCAGCGTGGGAAGATGAGCTCTGTGAGGATGAATAACTCTGGGGAATCAGGACTTGATTCACGTGTCTCTTATGTTCACTGCTATGGCAGGGGTCTATTCAGCTATTTTTCTGCATGCTTATTTCCTTATTTTAGTAGGTCTTGCATTGTAATCTGTTTGTGCTAACCTCAGTTTATGTTAAAGTGTCAGTGGAGCTTTGAGGCTTTTTTGTACTTAGTTTTCTTTGCTATAAAGTAAGCAGGCAGTGAGTGTGAAATGCAAGTGACTATTCTTGCTAATGATCAAGTAGCCAAAATAGAATAGTAATCCTCTGCTAAATAAGTACTGCCTTTGCCTCTGCTAAATAAAAGCAGGTCTTCTACTTGAAAGTCTGTACTTTAAAGTGTTAATTTTACTTCCCTTTAGCACCTTACAAAATGATGACATTAGCAACCTTGCTAAGGTTTTGACTATGCAATTAGCATAGGAAGTGGGAGAAAGCACAATGTATTCATGAAATGGGTATTGTATATTAACTCCCTAGTAAATGATTTTTAGAGCCTTGTTCAATTATAGCATGACTCTCAAAGTTCATCCCTGAGGAAGAAAATTTAATTGCCAAATACATGTAGCTAATATGATTAGTCAAGGGCTATTTTCAGGAAGTGAAATACTGGTATGAGTGAAAACTGAAGAGGAGCCTGTAGTAAATCTACACTGTTAGATTCAAAGCTTTTTCATTTATTCCTTTCCAGGTTCTGATTGCCCACACTGTGTAAATGCCATTTTTTCCCCCAGCAGACCAGCTGTTTCTGTTTTGAGTGGCAATCTGACTGTGATGTGCTCCCAGGAACATGTGTGAGAACATCATGAATGGGATCAAGCCCTCTAAGGTCTTTCAGCTCCATCTGGAGCTCTGAAACACAAAATTCTCTGCACATCTTCATGCCATCCCAGGGCAAGTGTTGTGCCATAGAAGTACAGCTCTGATGGGCTGGATCAGCCCTCACATCTCCTTCAAAAATGCAAAACTACTCCCAACAAATAAGGCTTCTAGATCATAATAAAAAATTGAGCCAAGTGCTGTGCATGATTTTTAGTAGTGTAAGTGTAGTGTTAGTAAAGGGTTAAACAAACACATCTTTGTTTTCTTCTGAACCTGAGGAGATAAAAAAAAGGAGTTGGGAAGAACAAGACTGTGTTTCTTGCTTTGGACCATAACAGCCAGAGTTAAAGCAGGAAAAATACCTCCTTTTGAAGTAAGACATGTCTGTATAGAAACACTGAATTCTTGACATGGTTATGATGTCTGTGTCCTCTCTGATGTGCAGGTCTGACCTTGACAGTTTCAGCATTATCCCTTTTCCTAAAGGTTGCTTGTGGTAGCAGACTTGAGAGGAATTGGAACTGATATACGCTGAGGTCCATGCTGCTGTAGCTAAATGGGTTTTAAACTGAAGCTTTAAATCAAATATCTGCATATCAGAGTGCAGTGCAGATGAGCTGGAATTATTTCACTGCTTTCTTTTCCATCTGAGCTCTGCTAAATTTGCTGTTGCTATAGTAAAGATCTCCTTGTATTTCCTTTATGGACACAGGCTGCAAACATGTTTTAACATTAAATATACATCTCCTTGAAATGCATTTTATTGTTGTTCTTGCTGATTACTTATACCTTATTATAAGATGAATTTTATTTCTGTAGGAGTCCATAAACATCAGTGGTGTTTTAGTCAGTATCTACACTGTGATAACAAAGACGTGATCACCTCAACAGGGTTGTACTGGAATATATAAACCTTTTGTTAATGATAGTAAAGAAACTTAAGGTAGGATGCATCCTCTATGGATGTCAGGATACAAAAACTTCTTAACTGTCCTTTAAAATAAATTTACACACCTGTAATTAAAGAGGAAACAAAATTTGCATTCCTAATGTATTATGATATTGTCATTGATTTAGGCAGGACTAAGGACACTTCATGATATTGGCCCTGAAATACGGCGAGCTATATCCTGTGACTTGCAAGATGATGAACCAGAGGAAAACAATCCAGAGGAGGAGGAAGATGTTTATAAAGTAATGTCAGAACACAACCACGTGAATTGTTTTATCATATGAGATTAAAGAATGAGCTTATGCTTGAATATGGAATAATGATAGCAACAAGAATAATTACAATATGTAAAACCCCCTCAAATCAGCAAAATATAAATGTTTTATTAATAAGTATATTTTATGTATACATCTATTAAAATGGTATTACCAGGACACTTGCATTTCATCATAAATTTAGGAAGCAGTTCCTGCAGGATGATTCTCCTGCCTCTAAGTCTTTCTCATTAATTCTTATTTTTTCTTAAGCAGATCCTAAGAAAAGGCATGAACTTGGCATCTCAAATTTTTATAGTGGCAAGGTTTAAACTGGAATTGTCTTAACTTCTGCAGTGGTAGCTAGGAAGAAAAGCATGAGATTCTATGCAGCCAAACCACAACAGACATAGTGCTGCATATTTTATAAAGAAGGCCTGGACTGGCATAAAGGTCAACTAAATATAAATGCCAATTTCCAATTTCCTGTGAGGGATATCAGTAAGAATCAACCAGAAAAAAGTACTTGTTTTCCTCTTTGATGCTATTTTATCCTAATGGTGAACACATAAAGTTGGTGTTATAACCAGAAGCAATCTGCAAACCACTTGTCAGACAGCAAGAAAACGTAATTTTCCCCAAGCATTTCAGAAGAAGCAGATGGAAAAGCATGCTTCTGCAGTAACTGTGTCAGAAGCCCCATAGCTTGCTGCTGTCCTTTGCAAAAAGGAGGATGTGGCACTGGAGACAGTGCTGCAGCTACCATCAGTAGATGCATTTCTCTGCCAACCATCATTACCTCCTGTCTTCTCTAGATTGAGCTTCAAGACAGACTGCTGTCATCCAAGACCCACACCTGGCTAGACAGGGAGGCTACATAATCTGGGTCAGGTGTAAAAGAGAGCTGCATGTCATAGTCATAACTTAGCACTTCATTCTCTCTTTCACCATCCATTACACTCTCAGGGCTGATAAAGAGTAACTACTCTTTCTTGTACCTCTGCAAGAAGAAGGAATGGAAGCACTGAAGCTGAATGTTACCTACTTGAGATATGCTTGCGAGCTGTTGCATGGCACTTCATCCTGTCTGAGTGACGACTGTTGCAAACTGGTGCTCTGGGAGAACAGGAGAGAATTCCACCCAAGAGTTCTCAAAAATTAAGCAGGCACATCCCTTTCTGAGGAAGTTGGTGCATGTTCATATGTGGGAATCTAGGTTTCTCCTGTGTAATGAAATGTGGAGAAAGCTGGATATGTCACATTTAGTTGTATGGAAAAGAATAATTAGTGATCACGGTATACTGTCAGTTTGACTCTGAAATACAATATTGTCATTATCACAATCACATCTGTCACTTCAGGAGATCCCATCTGAAGCATCATAAAATTAGAAAGAAAAATCACAGATTATTTGAGTTGCTACTTTTGTATGCATGTAGGAGAGAAAAGTAAGTTATCACTATAAAAAAAATGTTCTGTTAAGGTATCTGATCTAATTTTTTCTTTCTCTTCCCCTGAAACAGAGGAATGGTGCCCTCTTTGGCAACCACATAAACCACATTAGCAGTGACAGACGAGATTCATTTCAACAGATCAACACCACACACCGTCCCTTGCATGTTCAGCGGCCTTCAATTCCATCTGCAAGTGATACTGAGAAAAATATATATCATCAGGCAGGAAACTCTGTATACCACAATCATCATAATCACAACTCAGTAGGAAAGCATGTTCCCAACTCAACAAACGCCAATCTCAATAATGCCAACATGTCCAAAGTTCATGCAAAACACACAAGTTTTGGAAATCGTGAGCATCGATCTGAAAACGGTTACCGTTCACACTCCAGAAGTGACCATGAGAAGCGTAGAAGGCCAAGCAGTAGGAGGTAAAGTTACAAATAAGTATTTGCTTGTAAATAAATTTGTAAATACACTATAAGAAACTTATGCTAAGGGAAATTAATTTGAAGCTTGAGTTTTGTGGCCTACTGATGTATGAAATGCATTTAAAATCGAGCTCTGATGTATGGGAAACGTATGTAAATTTAACAAGGTTTGAAACTAACAGTTTTCCTTAAAGTGGAATTACTAGTTACAGCGCAGACATTGTAATCACCAAAGAATTTCTCTAAATGACTTGTTTTTAAAATACATTTCTCCTTGTTTTCATGGCTTACCTGGATAGAACACGCTACTATGAAACATATATTAGGTGAGTTGATATTGTTATGACATAATTGAAGAGGACAAAGTAGTTTTTCTCCTTTTCTTTTTCTGTTTTCCTTTTTCTTTTCAAAATTAACTGTATGGCAGTGCATATGCTTAATAACTTAAGTGTCAATTTCTAAGTCCAATTTCCAATTCCCATTCTAAAAGTGTAAACTTCTGGTAAAGTTCAAAATTATTCAAGCCCTTTTAAAATGCCAGGCAGAGTTGTGCAGTTTTCAACAGGCTAAAAGATCACACCTGATGGTAGCCCTTGTTAAAAATTGACTTGCAAAGGCTGGAAAAACCACTGGTGTTAGCTTTGGTACATGTTAATGTATGCAGTTCTGTTTTTAGGAGGCCCAAAATCTTTTCTAGTCTTATGCCTGAATATTTTCTGAGATAACTTTTACAATTAGGATCAGTTGGTTTACTTGAAGTGTGTTGCTAAATGGACATTCAGTGCTGGTTTTAATGTCTAGATTTGCATACCTGTTTCAGATTTTTCTTAGGATACCTGAGAACTCCTTAATATTTTAGCCATTTCGCAAACATCAGATACTCAAGAGAGACTGTGTTTCTTCAAATGACTGAATGTCATTCGTTTCTTTTGTAAAAATGTCTGAAATGTATTTGACTTCATTGAGCATCTTCTTATTAATGATTTTCCTATTTGTACCATAAGGAAATAAAGGGAGATCATCTTTAAGAAACAGATAAATTAGTCACGTTCTGAACTGCAGTGCTATGCACTACTGTAACACCTTGTTCTGATCCAGAGAGTTGTTAATGCTTGTCTTTGTTTATTTTGTTTTCTCTTGGAAGCACATTAAAAGAACTGTGTATAAAATTAGCAATATAAAATTCATATAAAGAGAAAAAAGAAGTATGTTCTTGCTACTTGCAGATCTGACACTGGTGATGGACGTCGACCCACTATTTGCCGTGAAGAACATGAAGTCCAAGACTATTGCAATGATGATCATTATTTGGGAGAGCAGGAATATTTTAGTGGAGAAGAATATTATGAAGATGACACTATGTTGTCAGGAAACAGGTGAGGATATTTGTTAAACTGGGAAAAACATTTCAATACATTAGGTACATAGCTGTAAGGGCTTCACTAAGCTCAGTAACACTGAAAGTTCTCTAATGAATTTGACACTCCACAACTGCTGGCAAGTGAAATGATGAGTAGGAATAGAGAGTGTATCAAAGATCTTGAGGGTTTGGCATCATGTGCTGACTCCAGCAAAACTTCTGTACCAAATTCAAAGGAAGCAAAAAGTTCCTTTGCACTGAGTATCAACTAGCTAGTGCATAACCACAGGATCATTTCATTTGTAAATAAAATTTCATGTACTCTGGAAGGTCCAGCTTAGCAAGAGGAACATTTAGAAGTGGTTTTCCTCTTCTGATTTAGCTTAAAAAGAAAGGTGAAACTGGTAAACTATGAACTGAGATCACAAGGTGCTACTAGCTGGACCAGTAAAGAATTGAAGAACTTCCTTTTGAGAATTGTCATTATACCCATTTATTAATAATCCTCCTTTTGGCACCACTATTTATCTCTTTAGTACAAGTACTGAACACAGTCATAGTTGTCCTGGCCTTAATATGTTTGGAATAGGTATTTTAAGTTTTTTTTCATTAGCTTTATGGAAATGCCATCACTTGAGTTCCTTCAACAACTAGGAATTCTTACAAATTTGTATTACTGCATCATGTCCAAATTTGTGTTTAGCTTGGGCTCCTTGCTGCAACTGCAGAATGCTAGTTTTGTAACCTGCTTCCTCTCAGTTTTCCAATTAATTTCTGTTTTTGCTGGCCAAAACTTGAAATGGTGTCCTAGTTCATGATAGTATTTCTGTCCAGTAGGGTTTTCCCAAGGCCCAGTAGTGTTTTTTAACAACTCTTGCCTAATCCTGTGTTTGTAACTCCTGTGATCTTTGCATTTGATAGCTTAATTTCAGATTTAAGAAGAAAAGGCCTTGATTTAATTTTGGTAAATGTAAGCTTTTCTCTGCAACTTTGTTTCACACAGTTTCTTCAGAATTAGACTGGAGTGGGTTTTTCTAACTTGAGAACAGTGGCTCCTGAGTTTGTTTGGCTTTGAGCATTACCAGACGGGTTTGATTTGAGCACTGTGCCATTGGCTTCAGGCACTGATGGCTTTGGCAGCATGGCAGGGCCTAACGTGGCATTGGGGCTACTCCTGTATGCAAATAGTAGGTTTCCAGTTGTTCAGGCAGTGTTTGGCTGCTACTTTGGGAGGAAGTCCTAACATTCTTCTGATGTTAGTTTTTAAAATATAAGATCGTTCCAGTGTTTTCTGATTATCAACTTGTCATGGAACAGAACTTATATTTGGTAATACTGAAGACCTTTCTATTTAAATGGAAAATAAATGCACCTGTTTCTCAAATATCCTGTGATTTAAAAATTATTTTAAATTCCATAATATCCATCTCTTCATGATCTTGTAGAAAGATATATGCTTTCACAAGATTGTGTTTGTCTTCCTTGCAATAGCTATGTTCCCTTGTGCTGAATAAATTCAATAACATCTCAGAAATAACCTCCACTTTGGTCAGTATTTTTTTTATTTTTGAAGTCCAGTGCAGAAGTAGAGGAATTTATTTCCATTTTATCTTAGATCCATAAGTGCACATGCACAAGTGCCAGACATGCTTAATTCTTCTCCTCCTTCTCCTCCTATGCTGACTGTCTGAATTCTGGCAAGACTGGCACCCTACTCTGCATCGTGTTGTTTGCATAAAAGCTAAGATTTCCATGAAAGCTAAATTCTACAGAATTCTCAGGTCACTTAGTATTTTATATGATAATTAGAGGAAAATAACACTCGTCTAAGGTCAGATTTTAAACAAGAGAATTATTCGGTATGTAAAAGGCTAAAATCCATTCTCTGAGTGTCTGTGCTCCCACACATTGCCCAGGGTTCACAAGAGCATGGCAGGAGGATAAGAGAATAGGTTTTTTAATTTGTTTTTAAGCCACATGCAACTGAGGTCTTTCATTTTGGCCTGTACTGATAAGAATAACTTCACTGAAAATATAATTTGATTAAAATGTCACCTGAACTCTGACTATGTAACTAGACTAGTACCAAAGTGTATGCTCACTATCTAAACATCACTTTCAATGCAGAAACTGGATTTTAAAATTAAGTTGTGAAATTATATAATGTAATGTTTAGTTATCTTGCAGGACGAGAAGTAGACCTGAAGATCTTATAGAAGAAAATGAATGCATCAATTTACAGAATCTCACTGAAATAACACTTTCTTAATTGTATCTTAAATGCAGGCACATGTATGATTACCGCTGTAGATATCACTGCCATGACTCAGATTTTGAGAGACCAAAAGGTTATCATCACCCACATGGGTTTTTTGAGGAAGATGATTCACAGATCTGTTATGATACAAAAAGATCTCCTAGGAGACGGCTGCTACCTCCAACACCACCACGTAAGCTCATTGCGAACAATTTGTTTGCAAATGTAGAGTTATTTAAATGCATTCAGACATGTTCCAGATAAAAAGGCTTCTTTTTAACTTGGATTTCAAACGTGCCATTTCTTGATTGCTTTGGCCAGTGGGTTATTGTGTGTGGCAGAAATATCTGTCTGTCCTGAGAGACTGGTCAGACTCTATGGATCCTAGCTTACAAGTCAGTCTTTCTAGTGTATCTTGCCTTGCTTATCCAATGATGTAAGAAACCCAGTTTAATTGGTAGTTTTGACTTGATTTGATTATGAAGAAAGAGCAGTGTAGAATGCCAAAGTTAGCTTGCTCTGGAAGTCTGAGCAGAGGGTTTCAATCAGTGTGCCCTTTATTCACAGCTACAGATGCAATGTTGCTGTCAGTCGGTGCCATTGTGTCGCTAGTGACACACCTGCTGGCACTTCCCTTGTGTCCCAGCAGTTATGCTGCTTATTGATGTTGTCATCAGTTTAATTTACATCTTTACCTCATACTGTTTCAGTAAAGACTAGTGGCTGAAGTAGGATAATTTTCAAGGAAAAGAAAACCAAGGGTGGGCTTTAATGGTACTTTGGTTTTTTCTTTCCTTACTTTTGAATTGCCTTTAGCTTTTTAACATGTTTCACAGGTTGCTCTGAAAAGTAAGTGTTATGCTGAGCTAAGCATCTTATTTCAGATTCACACTGGCACTTTATTCTGCCATGTCAGGAACTATGCTTAATATTCTGTGTTTCTTCTGAGGGAGAAAATGTTTGATTTATAGATTGAATTAACATGATCAACAGATATTTTTACCTGTTTCTTTAATTTTCATTTATTCCCTTCCCAGCATCTTTCCCTTGGTTTTTCCTTATCTCAAGAACAATATTGCTTTATCTGCATTTCTGCAAGCTCTCATGCTTCTTATCTTGTAGTACTTTTTTTTGTATGTTACAGGTCATAATGCAGAGATTAGCAGTGCTAATCCTCTGGTGCAACTAGGCAGACTCAAAACTCTTGGATTTTGGTCTTTGACCTCTGACACTTCACAGGGAGGAGGAGATACTTGGGGTGGCACTTCAGCTGCAAAGGAAACCTCTTTTTAAGGCCTTTTCGTGTTGGTGCACAAGAAACAACACTGAGCTCCATGCAACCCCACAGTGTCCCTACAGGCATTCTCACACAGAGTGTGGTCAGCACAGCCAGGTCTGTTATATGTGTCTTTGGAACCAGTGCCAGCCAGGCAGGACGATACAGGATTGTTTCTTGAAATCTCCACATTTTGTCTGCTATAAGGTGAATTGGCTTTCTAGCAAAACCAGAGTTGTCTTTCATTCTGATGATGCTAGCAGCCAGAGTCACATTTATCTGTGGAAGGATGATCGCTAGGACCCTGTGAGCAAAAAATTGGGTTTCAGTCCATTCCTGTATCAGATACCCTAAAGAAAATGCAGGTATAGATTTAAAAGTATCTCAGAGACAGTGTAGTGAGATCATTATATATCTGAAGTGCAATCTCAGGCTGTTCATAGATACAGAAAGGCTGCGGCAAAATATATTATTATATAATAAAAGAAACATTCTTCAGTGATACCATACAGGTCAGGCCTCCTGTCATAACCATTTATTTAATGTTCAGGAACACAGTTGAGAAATTTTAGAGGCTCAGTATCTGAGCAGATTTTAAGGGAAGCTAAAATCTATTATTTGTAACTAGTGTTTGGGCTATTTGGCCTGGGGAGGAAGCCTTGATATGAGAATCATAGCATTTTAGGGGTTGGAAAGGACCTTACAGATCATCTAGTCCCAACCCCCTGCCCCAGGCAGGGACACCTCCCACCACACCAAGCTGCTCAAGGCCTCATCCAACCTGGCCTTGGACACTGCCAGGGTTGGGGCAGCCACAGCCTCCCTGGGCAACCTGTGCCAGTGTCTCACCACCCTCACAGGAAAAAACTTTTTTCTAATAGCTAACCTAGACTTCCCTTCCTTCAGTTTGAACCCATTACCCCTTGTCCTATCATTGTAGTTCCTAATAAAGAGTTCCTCTCCAGCTACTTATAGGCCCTTCAGATATTGAAAAGTTGCTATTCTCACATAAAGGAAGAAGAAAGGAAAAAGAAAAACAAAAGGACTTGCAGCATTGCATTAAACAGTTTGTGCTAACATCTGGATTCAGTCCAAGTGTACCTTGGCTGAGTACTGCAGTCAGTAAATTGAGCTGCATGTCAAGCTTTCTAGGTGCTTTCATACCAAACTCATCAGAAAAGTATTTGAGAAGCTTCTAGAAGTGTACTGAGAAATGATTAAGATGTTCTTTCAGACTCTTTTCTGCAGAAAAAGCATGTGTACAGAAGTGTCTTGTTTTGGATGAGGGGACTTTTTGGGTTGCTTTTTATTCATTTTGCTTTTGGGACATTTAACATGTTAGGATCCAGGAGCTAAGGCTTACATTCCTGTATTTGAATTTACCATAGAGACAATGGAAAGAGAGACAAAGTTTGCATTAAGGGGACCATATCACCTCCTTGAGGTGCCTGTTTTCATCCAATGGCTCTTTCAAGAACCTTGATTGTTAGTATCCAGCATTAAGTATCTCATGATAACTATGAGGAATCCTAAGCCTATGGCACTTAACATTTCACTTCTGTTCACAAAATTCTTGGTGTTGGAAAAAAAGATACCAAGAAGAGTTTCAATCAGTTTCAAGAGAGTACAATTTTGTATCATTGCTTGGTACAGTCAGATTCTTTCCATTTTTCCACTATAATGCTCACAGCAGTGAGGATGTATCTGGGTTCCAGCTGCTGCTCAGCATCAAGGCTTCCTTTGCACTGGAGCTAACACAGGGGAATGATACCCATGTGCTTCCCAGCATTCTGCAGGCTTTCACCAATAGCAGCTGGAACATTTCCACATCAGCCTAATATCTTGATCCAGTTTAAATTTCTCCTTTTTCCTTTCTAGCATTTACACGAATTACAGCTGAGACCATGGCTGATCATTGTCCTCAGCAACAGAATAAACATCAGGAATTGAAAACATGAGTCAGCTTTGTTAATGTTGCACATTGCTTCCAAGGAATTGGGGATTGGGTATTTCCTTTGGGAAGTCTGGTTCATTAGAATCAAGATTTTGAAACCATGGGGAAGAATGAGGAAACTCTCAGCAGTTTATGGCAAAACTCTGCAGCTGAGTGTCTGAACCAGTCAGCTGCATCACACAAGTGCTTTTTTTTGTGAAACAGCTGCTTCAGATTCTGTCATGTTAGGGTGCTCATATGATTTCTACTTAGGACTGCTTTTGCTCCCATGATGAATCTATCCTTTATCTTATAACCAGCTGCTTGCTTCTGTTAGCACAACTTGTTTTTTACTGGGGGATCTGTTCTTATTTGTGTCACAGTTGACTCACACTGGAATTCTGGAAATAATAGACTTTTAAGGAAAATATGCTATTTTCCTAATGAATTCTGGTTTCCCTGTAGCACACAGACGATCTTCCTTTAACTTCGAATGCCTCCGCCGACAAAGTAGTCAAGATGAGATACCACTCTCTCCTAATTTTCACCATCGCACTGCTTTACCCCTTCACTTAATGCAGCAGCAGGTAAATGCAAACTCTTACTCAACTAATAATGTATGACATCTCTCCAGCTTCTGTATTGTACTTCTGACTTTCATCGTTGTTTGAAACAGCACTAGTGTATTATGTTGTTTGCTGTTGTGTGACTTCTAGGCTAAGTGTAAGTTGGTTGCTGGACACACACAAGGTTTCTCAAGCATGGACCTTGTACAAAACACTGAGAGTGAGCGTTTTGACTTCTGGCTCTTTAAGCATCCACAAAGAGTCAGGGTGCCCTAAGGAATTTTGAGCAGGACCACATAATACAGCAGTTGTCTATTAATCTTTGCCAATGTGGTTACTCACCTCCATTTGTGAGAAGTTGCAAGCACAACATACTCATCTTCTGAGGCTCAGTGCCTGGCTTGGAAAATGCTAATAGCTTCCTATCCTGTCCTTGCAGGACAGAGTCATGTTTTCATACTTGGCTTTCTTTGATATATTGTATAAGCAAAATTTTTTCTTTATTAATGCTGATGCCAAGATTTTGTGATATGAGTAAAAGTAGAAAAAAATACCAGTTTACCAGTTTCAGTCCTGTTCCTTCTTTACATGGCTATTGCACATGGGAAAAATGATAATTTTGCATAGCTGCTGCCTGAAAAATTGGTTTGAACTAACTGCTGAAATGAGAAATGAGTATGACTGAGCATGTGAAATCACTAACTTCTAAAATTCTTCCCCTTACCAGGTCATGGCTGTTGCAGGTCTGGATTCCAGCAAAGCTCATAAACATTCACCAAGTCGTTCAACGCGTTCCTGGGCTACCCCACCTGCCACCCCTCCCAACAGGGACCGTACTCCGTATTACACCCCTCTAATCCAGGTGGATAGGGCTGATTCTACAGAGCACATGAATGGTAGCCTGCCTTCCTTGCATAGGAGCTCTTGGTACACAGATGACCCTGACATTTCCTACCGAACATTCACACCAGCCAATTTAACTGTACCGAATGACTTTAGGCATAAACACAGTGACAAGCAGAGAAGTGCAGACAGTTTGGTAGAAGCGGTAAGTATTACAGAAACCTCCGGAGTAGCCAAGAACGTGTGTCTGTTCAGTTTTTGTGTTAATTTTAAAAAGCATATGGTTCAGTTCACATTAACTCTCTGAAAATGTGGTATTTTCAGTTTCATAGCCCCAAACTGGTTTTAGGCAAAGAGGAGAGCTTACTCGTAGTTGTCATGGAGTAAAGGATTTCTGCTGAATCCAGATATTAACATTAGTGTGAGATTAATCAGAGAACTGAAGATAGTTCAGAATTTTGAAAGTTAAGTTTTCTAGATGAGGGTCAGTTCTGAAGTATCCTTCCACAATGGCAGTAAGGAAGAGATGGTGCATATGCCTGTCCTCTCTGTTGTTTCTATAGAAATAGATCACCATTTTTGTAGTAATCTGAATAAAAGATCAAAAACTCTATGAATGTGGCCATGGTGGTGTTCAAGGCCAGGCTGGTTGAAGCCATGAGCAACCTCATCTAGTGAGGAGGTGACCCTGCCCATGGCAGGGGGTTGGGACTAGATGATCTGTAAGGTCCATTCCAACCTCTAAATTCTATGATTCTATGATGATTCTATGAATCAGTGTACTAAATGCAGAGAGGTGAATAACAACTACAAGGATTGATTGTATGTATACTAAAGAATGTTAAGAATTCTCCTTTATATAAAAAAATATTTGAAGAGAAAGTGTGTACAGCATTTCTGAATTATAGTTACTGTTCTTGCTTCAATCTATCACTTCCTTTCCATTGCTATGAGCTAAACAATACCTGTTACATTTTTTTGCAAATGGGAATTCAACATCTTTTGTCCACATACTCTAAAGCACTGAGAACATATAAAACTCTGTGTTTCAGGCAATTGTTCTAATTGCACCATCTGAGCTGTATTAATTCTTGTCTTTAGTGCATCAGCCTGATGATTGATGTTTATCAAAGACTACTTCCAGATTTGTAAAGAGAAACATCAGATGTAGTGCAACATCAGTTCCATTATCACATACCTGACCCAGTGTGCTTTGGAGACCTTTGATGCAACTTTCTTTACACATACAGTTTAGCTGGGGGTTACTGTAGGGATTCAGCAAGGGGTTTCTAGTTTTTTCCACAAATGAGAAACGTAATGATCTGTCTGTTCTATAACTGCACTGTATATCTCACTCTCTCCCCTCCATCTGCCAGGTACTTATATCTGAAGGCCTGGGAAGGTATGCGAAGGACCCTAAATTTGTTTCAGCTACAAAACACGAGATAGCTGATGCATGTGACATGACTATTGATGAGATGGAAAGTGCAGCAAGTAATCTTCTCAATGGAAATATTAGCAATGGGACCAATGGGGATATGTTTCCCATTTTAAGCAGACAAGATTATGAACTTCAAGATTTTGGTCCTGGCTACAGTGATGAAGAACCCGAAACGGGACGATATGAAGAAGACTTAGCTGATGAAATGATATGCATTACAAGCTTATAGTATTTACCAAGGAGAATGATTCTAATAACAGAAAAAGTGCCTCATAGTTTAAAGATGCTAGGCACTAGCTGGAGTGAATAACAAATCAAAGTTTTGTACGAGTGATGTCACACCTCAAGGAAGCCATAACTAATAAATTTATTATCTCCAGGTTGCCGAAATGTGATCAGAGCTGCAGTTTGTCAAGTCTCCTCCCACAGAATCTTCAGTTCCTCTGTAGGAATAAGGTTATTTTGAAACAAAGCAGATTGTGACAATCAGTTTTATGAGGGCTAGAGCAGGATTCTGAGGTGTAATATCTTGCCTGTCTTTCAACCTTGTGCTGCTGTCCTTCCTAGTAGAGCAGGATTTTGTCAGTGAAAATGTCTGTCTAGGTCTGGCACAGAATTGTGTGGGAAACAGCAACATGAGATGAGCGATGACAACCAATAATGTCATTACCTCAGTGTTCAATAGCATATCAGCTACACGTTGCATATCCATTCTAACATTGTTTTCAAACTTGCCTCCTGATTTCTTTTCTTAATGCTCTTCTAAAATACAGTTTGTCATGCTCTATCTGTTAGAGATTGTTGGAAAAAGAAGTTATATAAAGAATAATCTGTCATATGTAACATCAGTTTACATAGGAAAATATCATTCAGATAGTCTGTTTTATGACTATCACGTTAAGGGCAAAATATACTGGAATAATTGCATTCTTACTAATGCACTTGCAACCAGGTTATAGTAGAATTAGATAAGATAGTTTGCTAAAAATTATATAGTAGAAAATATTGTAAATTAATTGTAATATACAATGATTTGTATTTGTAAAGAGATGTTCTATATTTTGTAATTATTGTACCGTAATTGAACTGCAGCAATATTTATGGACCCTAATTATTGTAACTCTCCACAGAATTCTAGATAGAAGTATTTTTACTTGGAATATATAGATCTATAGCATAAATATTTAAATAGAGCCACCTCTCAGTGTAAATCTCTTTTTGGGATAAAGTGTCAAGTTTGAACTTGGCAACAGAACAGACTTTTTTTTTTTTTTAAATAATTGAGTCAAAAGAATCTCTCTGCATAAGGGATGCACAGTTGACTATTTACAGTCATATATTTGGAAAGGTAAAAGATTTAAAGTTCTTTAAACTTTTTTTTTGAGTGAAACTTAAGGTCTGATTTTTATTTTTATATTTATCCCATGTTGAAAAATTAATAAAAACTTGGCAAATTCTTGCCAGGTTATTGCTGGTCATGAGACAGTTAGTCTTGACAAAGTTTAATGCCTACATACCCTAATATGACACAGAAATCATATTGGGCAGAAAATATTTCCCAGGTAAATGAAAATGCTTTACTTCAGTAGTACTTGCTCTGCTTAGAAAGAAATGTGATAAAATGATTCTACACAGAACCAAAAACCTTGATATGAAAAGTATACTATTTTATTGCCTCTGCCTTTCTGTTGTTCTATGTGTACTATTTTCAAAGATTTATTTTTATGCAATCAAGAGAGGGCTTCGATATTGTTCACAATGCAGTAAAACCCTGAAATGACTTTGAGGCTGAAATGACCTTGGAGGATAATTAAAACACACTGAAAGCTACTGTCTATTTTGTTAGCACTGGATAACAATGACTTGTTCTAACAAGTTATCTTATCAGGTTTTACCTGTAGTTCATATGCTAGATAGCAATCCAGTTCACATTTTTACAAATGTGATGTTTAAAACATGTCAATAAACATTTTGTACATAATGACAGTTTCCTATGAATAGCTTACAGACTTCCTCTGAAATCATTCTTATTTCAAATGCCAGGATAAGAACTTAAAGGTTTGTAAATTATTTCTTGACCTACATCATTTTGTATTAAAACAAATGCAAAATGTTCTTCAAAATAAAACTGTGTAATAATTTTATTATACTTGGGAGTCCTTTTACTATTAGTTTCTCACCAAGAAACTCCAAAGGTTAAATTCTGTTTGCAATGTGTGAAGAATGGGAGGGAATGTGTGGAATGTAGTATCAGTCTACAGTGTCATAGCATGCAAGTCTTTTATGAATGGTTGCTGTTAGCCAGAAAGAAATAAAGCAGTTATTCATATGAAAAAGGAATTATTACTTTGATAGATAAAGAACTATGGAAAGGATTAAGAAAATTTGGCTAAAATCTCCTAAAACATCAAAACAGATTTTTTCTGCTGTCTGCTGGGAAACACTTGGGTAGGTTACCCAGCAGCAGTCACTTTGGTACCCTTTGCCAGCTTACAGAAACAAATTCCAGGAGGCCAAAATGGAGCTTTCTGGATTTGGTATCCCTGTGAAATAACACCGAGCAGTTTTCAAAGTTCCACCAGCTGTGGTACAGCCACTTCTGAAAACCACCTTAAAGGCAACTGAAATTAAACATTGAAAAAAATTGAGCTGAATGACAGAGGGTTTTAATTAATGATTTGTCCAAGGAGACAGGAAAATATGCTGATCTCACTGTATTTTCTTGCTGTTAGTCCTTAGCTTTTAATAGTTTCATGAGATACTCTTTAGGGTAGATAAACTATTTCATGATAGAAAAGTGTTTGCAGAAATAAACAATGAAAGAAAAGTAGTTACAAAGCATGTTCTATGAAGTTAATGGTTTAAGGGAGAATATATGTATGGATACATAGGATTCCTGTTCAATTTTACTCCAGAAGTATATGGAAAATAGTAATGAATGTATGCACAATTACGTGGTAATTGACACCCTTAAACTACTACCAATCATACTAAGTACTCAATGCAGAAAAAGTAGAACTTCTCTCAACAATTAAAGCATATTTTATGAGTCTCCAAATTCGTTTATATATGTATGTAATGATAGAAAACATTAGAAAAGAATTAAATACTGCTAAGTCTTTTACAGTGAAGTAAATTCACTGAAAAGGTGAATCTATAAAATATATTCTTATTTGAACAATGTCCTTTTTTTGAGCTTGGATGACAGAAGAATTGAGACTAAAAATTACAATGCTGTAATAAGAGATGCTTGTGTTCTCTTCACAATAACTCTTCATTTTAACTATAATATAAAAAGTATAGATGCTTTTATTTTTCCTCAAAATCTGTTTCTGTGTTTATTTTATAAAAAATGCATGTTCCAAGCTCATTTCACAGTTTTCCAGTGTTTATATAGCTGCCTCATTTGGTTGCAGGCTAATTGAAATCAGACACTTGGAAAGGATTTTAAGTTGCCAAAACATTAGAATTTCTGGTGTACAAAACACATAAATGTAATGCAGTTTAACAAAGACTGCTATTTTCTGCTGCTTTTAAAAGCCCTTCTCATACTAAAGCAAGTGAACTGAAATGTGTGTACAAAAAAAATTGGTTTTGATCACTTTTCTTTCTTAATGTCATTGTCCCTAGCCAGAGACCTCCATTTGTCTGAAGCATCTGCGGCAAACTATTACCATGGAAATGCTGGTGGTCTCACTTGCAATACTGTTGCTGGTTCAAGCCATGCTGGCAGGTCTAGTAACTCGTAAATTCTTGCCTCAAAAGCTTTTACAGTTAACTAGTTTTGAATACATAATATTGTATCATCTGCATATTTATAGCAAAAATCTATATCTGGGTAGAATTGGGAATAATCACACTGTATTATTTTGTTAAAGTATAACTCTGGAATTATCATCCTATGTTCTGCAAGCCAGTAAGGTGTAAAGGATGGTTCATTTTAGCTAGCACACTGCCAGTGCTCCATGGGGCATGTTAGAATATTTTGGACCTAAATGTCCCTTAGCAGACTTGACTCTGCTAAAAGAACAATTTTAACAGGAATTCAATATTATCAACCAGATATAACGCAGGAGAAACTAATGGAAAATTGGTGTTACCTAAAGATTTCCCCAGGGCAACAAAACTTTCAGCCATTTCTTTAGCACTGCATCAAAGAAATGTTATGAAGGAGCCTCAACATTCTATAGCAGTGAGGCTAATAATGCATTAAGAACATGAAAATATTTAAGTGTTTAAAAGGGGAGGAATATGCAAGGTGTCTATGAATGTTCAGAACTGCAAGAAAAAATGACATTTCAGAAGAAATGCCCAATTATCTGACTGCTCAGTGCAGCAAAATGTACCTGAAGAGGACACACATAGTTTGGCATGGATATCTAACCTTGCAATTTACTCATCTTTTTAGAGCTTGACATAATGGCAGAGGATAGCCCTGTGCACGTTCAGTGGTAAGTTATGCAAGCCAGTGGCTAGTTAATCCTCTGCAGTTGCATAATAACAATTCCCATCTTGCATGCCCAGAGTGGAATCCCATGCTGTAAATCTGCACATTCAGGACCTTCAGTCTTGCCAAACTGCTTCCCCTCTCAGCTGCCCAGGACTGTGGTAAGTCTCACCAGTATATATTACCCGGAGCATCCTAATTGTATTCCAAATGCCACTGAGACACTTAGCAAATACCTTTAGAGGAAAATCTCAGAGTCACAGGTGCAGAATAACAGTTATTTGCCATTAAAAGGTACCCCATATGCCAGCCACGCTTTTCTCAAACACAGCTACATCAGATCAATTGTCTTTTAAACTCAGCTAATCAATCACCTATCACTTGAAATACTCTTTTCCCCTCCTTTCAAAAGAATGCATCAGACACATAGAAAGGGTGTACCTGTCTCCTTTTGGAGCAGAGTTCACTGCTATCACCTTCCATCTTCAGTATTTCCATTTATCTTTATGCAGACACTAATGAATTAAGTCCTGTCCCTCAGCTGGCTGCAGGGCTTCCAGTCACTGCTTTACAGCAAGCAGCACCAGGTACAAGTATCTGCCTTAAACATCTGCAGCTGTCCCTCCAGCCAACATCTGAGTCAGCAAGGTTTCCTACAATCTGTTCAAATGGTGTAAAATTCAAGGGTTTTATTCTGTTTGCCACAAGTCCTGAGCAATCTTAGGCTACAGAAGCTTTTACCTTATGATTTGACAATCTCTTAGTCAGAAGTTATTTTGCAATACTTAATAAACAGAAACTAATCAATAGATTCAATTTCATTCAGTGAGTTCAGTTTCATTAGTTTAGTTTTGTTGGTTTTAAAAAAAAAATGAGTACCTGAAAGTTGGATTGACACAGAAAACTGACATGCAATGTTACATGTCTTAATTTACACACCTGAAGATAAAGCAAAGATTTAAGTCCTAACTAAAATATAGCATTGGTTCACTGAATAAGCTACTTATCTTTTAATTTAGTAAGCTCTCTTCCCCTATCATCAATCTTTGACCTTGTCCAGTTACTTTAACATTTCATTTTAAATGTAGTTTGGCTGTGATTTCTTTTTTTAATAAAATTTGAGTGATAGCAAGGCACCATTCAGAATATTTGCTGAAAAATATCTTTTGCACACAATCATCTTTGTACAAAGACCAGTGACTTTAAGGATGTTACAGGAAGTGCAGATCTGCGCTGACTGATAAAGTAGTACAACTAAATCAGCTTAAATTGTGAATGGAATTCTACTAAGCTGCTTGTGGAAAAAACCCAACAACAACAAAAAAGCAAGCAACCAACAAACAAACAAAACCCAACAACAAAAAACAACTGAGGACACATTCCAGTTTTCCAGTAGATTTTTATAAAAATCAGCTCCTGCTCTGCATTTTTTAGAAAAATAAGTTTCTGATAAATACAGTGAATGTCTTCTTCCTGATCCCATATAGTTAAGATTGCTGAGTATAGCAAAATCTAACTTTGAGTGAGGATTTGTAAACTGTGCATTCCTCTCATAAAAAACACATTTGAAAAGCTTTGAGCACATACAGGTTCCTCTCTGTCCTGTGAATCCTGATATAAACTGCTTTGGCCTGTGAATATGAAATTGCATAAGTGCTTGTATTTACTTAACCATTCTTTGCAGGATGTGGGGATTGCTGACTAGCTGTTATCCAGGGTAACATTCTCACAGCAGTTAAAATCCTTCCTTTAAATAACAAGGCATACCATAATGATTTTCAAAGTAGCACACATTAATGTCTTCCATTCCTCATGCAGTTGCACAGTATTTCTGGCTTATGTGCACAACTGTCTTGTCATTTAGAAACAGCTTATCTTCAGCAAAAAATTTGAATAGTACCACAAAAGATCATATTTAACTAAAATTAGTAACTTAAGGCAGCTGATTAAAAACAAAATTAGTAGATAGTTTAACAAAAAAATGGTTCAAATTAATAGTTATTTTAATAAGATATGTTGTTTTGCATGGTATTTATCATGTTGGCATGTTCAGTATGACATACCAATGTGCTGATGAAAGCATAAGTAGCAAAAGATGTGAAAGGATGAGAATATTTATTTATCTCTGTGTTTCCAAGGTCTTAGGCTTGTATACAGGAACATTCTTCTCCTGAAGTGATGGGAGGCCCTTAATTATATCTGCAGCTTTCTCTGCTATCATGATAGTTGGGGCATTCAAATTTCCAGTGACAATACTGGGCATGATGGAAGCATCTACTACTCTCAAGTTTTCAATGCCAATGACTTTTGTTTGGGGATCAACTACAGCAGTGCTATCTGAATGCTGACCCATTTTACAGGTGCAGGAAGGATGATAAGCACTATCAGCCTTCTGCCTTATGAAAGCATCTATTTCTTTGTCAGACTGAACGTGGTTTCCGGGTTGAATTTCAGGCCCACGGAAGTTTTCAAAAGCTTTCTGAGCAAAGATTTCTCTGGTCAACTTGACACACTGGCGGAATTCCCAAATATCTCTTTCTGCATAGAGTGAAAATAAGAAAAACGTAAGTACACCTTTAATTTACCAATGCATACAGAATGCATAATAGAAAAAAAAAGCATTGAAGAAAAAAGGCTGGAGGGAAAGCCTCTCACTTATTGCTGAATGCCATGATAAAGCAGAATATTTCTCAAAGTAACAGATATTTATCTTCTCTATGAACAAAACTGTCACTTACATTGCACAATCCCAAAAGGGAATAGGTGAGCTATGAGGAATTCCTCTTTATTTCACTGTACCAAATATCTAGTCAAGGACATTAGTCTCAGGACAGAGAAGCAAATGAGATGCA
>NW_008674189.1:147255-155703 GCF_000695815.1 Acanthisitta chloris
CAGCATTGCACAGCAAATACTGAAAACTCTGACTGCACCCCAACAGGGAATTCTTTCTGGTTTATACAGTGCTTTTCAAAACCACTTCTTTTGATACTACTTGACTTTTATAAATGAGAAAGAAATAACAGTGTACCAACCAGCGCTTCTGAACTGGTGTTGAGCAGATATAAAAATCTGCTACTGAAACAGTAGGAAATAAGTTGACATCAGAGCAAGGAGAGGCTGCATTTACCTGTTGACATGTAGTTAGGCTCAATGATAGGATGGTCATTTGGGTCTGTACTCTTCAGCTTCACTGAGCCCACACTTGTGCTCCTCATGGGTCCCACGTGGACCTGCAACACCCATTCTGTAATCATGATACAATCCCACCAGATATAGTTCACTACGATTTTTGTTTTTAATTTAGACAGACTATACATATTATGCAAATGTAAATGTTATAGAGAGATAATGAAAAAAAAGCAATGGACTTTTTTCCATTTTATATAAACTTGTTGTAAATATGATATTCTATAAGGGGAAGGAAATACACCTGTCATATCAACTCACAGCTGTTCTTTTAATTTAAAATACAACCATTCCAATTTAGTAGTAGCAGAGCATTCTAATACAATCAGCAAGCAGATCAAATTACTATCACTCCTGAAGTAAAGAGATCATCAAAAAGGAACATACATACTGAGTAGCAGTTACCCAGCATTAGCACAGAATTTTGGATCAAGATCATAGTCTGAAATGGGCCTTGGATTTGTGCCAATGAATAAGTGAATTCTCATACATTCTCACTTAAACCTTTGTCTAAACTGCAGTGGAACAGAGAACACCTGTTTCAGTTTTGAACAGCATCTAGCACAGTGGTATCCTAATCAACAGCACCATGGCACTTCAGTAGTGCAAATACTTAAACAGCAGTTCAATACTTGTCTACTTTTCAGAGATGAAAAGTAACATTATTTTGGTAGCAATATCCAAGAACAAGCTGGTGGCTTTTTCCCAATGTAGGAGGTTAAGGCAACTCTTTTGCATTATACTGAACAAAGTATTTTTCAGTATATAGCCAAATTATCAGTATTCATAATGGACTGTAAGCCTCCTTGCTAATCACTACAAACCATTACTGGAGCATGTTCTTCAACAACTCACCTGGTAAGCTTCCATTGTGGATGCAACCCGACCATGATCAATCACCTGAGAAGGAAGAAAGTGGAACTGAATGTCGGGGTGAGGAACCCCTGGTTCACTTCGGATAAAACCACCAGATTCTAAGTGGGCAGTGGCTCCCTCACCTAGAGAGTGTACATGAGAGAGAAGATGCCATTAAAAGACCTCAGAAGAGCAACAAATCCACCTCTTTTTAACCTTTGTTTATACTTTTATGAATAATTTATCTACGCAGCATCAATTGCAAGGAATGTAAATCCATTACGAACAGCTTGTAATTTAAGCAATATGCATCACTTTCATCTGCTTTTTAGTCACTAGATAAATGTAAATATGCATAACTTTGGAAATCCTGCTTATTTGTGAGCAGTTAACTCACTGTAACTGGCAGGCTTAGGGTCTAACTCCAGGAGCAGATTGGGTCTCAGGACTGTAACGGGTGTGGAGAGGACTGACTGCAGCATCCTGGCAGAACTGCACTGCACAATCCATGACTGCAGGATAGCTATCCCATCAGTCACATGTAATAGGCAGAGTCATGCACAGTACCTGCCATGAAGGGAAATACGAAAAGCCTGTGATGTGTGTGTAGGTTATTTTCACATCTGTTAAAAACTGTAAGTTAACCCTCAATATTTACATGGATGGAAAAAAGCCACATATACCCAGCATAAATTGCCAAATAATAATAATTCAACAAGTGATGAGGACCTCAACTTTGGCCAAACTATTTTGCTGATGTCAAGGATTATATTTAGAGATTCTTTTTAAGGTACACATTACAGCTGAGTAAAATGCATGTGTCATTTTAATGAGAGTCAATTGTGATTTACTTGCAGGCCTAAAGGATTCTGATCAGAGCAACAAACATTCTTTTGGGACAATTATACAGAAAACTTAATTCGGTTCAACAATGCATTTTTATTGACATTACACTGATTTCAAATAGACTATTTTCTTCATTTTTTTACCACAGCTTTTCTCAGTAGCACTGATTTCTAAATGTAGAATTTTTCTTCAATGAGATATAGAAATGATAAAAATGGTGTCCTATAACCTCCCTCATTACGTAAGATGTAACAACTTTAAAATATTCTGATTTAGAAGAAAAAAATTAGTTCAAGTTCATTTGCAAATTCCAGTTATTTCCCAGAGCATGAAAGAAAATATATATCAAAGCTCCCAGACTATGAAATCCTAATTGATTCTGTGGTTCATGGATAAAGGGCTGTAATAATTCTAAATCACTCAGTGGTAGAATGCTTGCATACTTTGTTTCATACCTGTAAATTTCCAGAGCCATTCCAAACCAATCCTCACCATGTTCAGTGGCTTTTGTGCAGTGTATAGAGTAATAGGTTTGGTGCACTTTTGCTGCACATACACTTCTAAATGGTCTTGAAGGTTCTGGCCTACTCCTGGTTGGCAGTAGAAAGGTGGAGGAGGGAGGAGAAAGGGGAGAAAAAAATAAGAAACAATTTCATGCAGAACTATTACACACCATGTTTGCAACCAGAAAACAGCACAAATGGGAACTAAACTAACGTCTGACAGGGGCAGTGATGACTAAGACCAAGACCAAGAGTCATAGCAGCCTTTTGCTCGTGTCAGAATAAAGTTTTACATAAACATAGCATAACTAGAATGAAAATAGAAAGTTAAATGGCAGATATATCACGTCTTCTAAAATTGCCAGATATGACTTCTAAATATAGTCCTAGATTTCTTAGTTTTAAGGAAAAGTTCATATTATTCCTTTTTTAGTTGAGTATTTATGACAGCAGAGGTTTACTCAATCTGTTGTGGCTCAAAACTCATTCAAAATTCTTCATGCTAAGTATACTGCTTAACTCTCAAGGTATGCCTTCAGAAAGGCATTTTTCACTACCAATGTAGTGAAGAAAGTGTAGGAGTAGGTTGTTCAGTTCTAAAATCAATGCATGTTTCCAGTGATTTGTACAAAATCAATGCATCTTTCCACTGATTTGTAACAAACACATTTCAGGCCACACAACCTGGCATAAAACCAACTGAATTTCATGATTCATTTCCTTTAATGATTGTTGAATTGCATCCATAGGAAGATGAAAGGTTAAAAGAAATACTAAAATTACCAGGAAGATGGCAAACCACAGGGATCCCCAGGTTTTTTAGGTCATCTGCATTTCCAATTCCAGACAGCATAAGCAGCTGTGGAGAATTTATGGCACCTCCACTTAAAATGATTTCCTTATTAGCAAAAACCTAAAAGGAAATGAGCACAAAAGCCCCAAGATTATTAAGCCTGAGCTGAATACAAGCAACATCAAGAGCTTGTGTTCGGATATGCTATTCTGATCCAGATTAGACACCCTTCCCTCACATTTTCCTCCTTCTAAATGTGTTCCTATCTTGCCAGAAGTTCCCACAGAGAGAAATAATCAAGCTTTCACTTTGATCATTTCTGTATTTATTCCCATCTTTACAATCCATTCAAACTGTATGGCACATAAACATTCAGCTCAGCCAGTACCACAGCTACAAATAAACTCCTGTCCTACTTCCCAGGAAAAAGTACCTATGACACTCAGATCAGTCTGCTAAGCTTCTCTTCCATTTTCAATAACCATTTGTAAATTAAAACTGAAACTGCTAAGGAAGATTTTGAATTCAGAGACATGCTAGCTCAAAAATTCTCAAGAGCTTATTTTCTTAATTCAACCAAGACTAATGCTTGGTTTCTTAGCTCCTTGTAGTCCTCAGAAGCCTCTCAATCACTAAGGCACTACTGAAGAAACTGACTGCAGGCATATAGCAAATTCCAAGAGACTTTTGTTTTCCTGGCAGACTTTTCATCAAACAGTTTGGTCTGAGCCCTGAGCTGGTCATGATATAGGCTGCTAAACCATTAATCCGCCTTCAACTTGGTTTTCTGTGCTGTTCTTTTTTCTAGAACCTTCTCTGCAAGTATTTTTGGCACATCTTTGGTCCAAGGATTCTGCCTGGGCAATATGAAAATCTTTCTCTGTGCTATTTGTATCTGGGGGCTACCTCTCTTAAACTTATGATCAGAACTCTCTCTTTTAGTGCTTTTTCACTAGTAAAACCCTGTGGAGTAAGAAAATATTGATACCCTCCTCCTTCTCCCTTTGAAAGAGGATGATGTGGGTGAACCCAACTGTGTTCAGACTATCCCTTTCTATTCTAATTAGATGGCTCATGGACAGACACACAGTGGCACTCCATCCTCCCATCCTTTGTGATATGGATTAGTGGGCATGGTGGTACTCAGTCAAAGGTTGGACTTGATGGTCTTGGAGGCCTTTTCCAACCTTAATTCTATGATTCTGTGACCCTGTATGTGGTATTGCTCATCTGCATTCTCCTCTTTCATGGCATGGAAGATGCTATTGTGAGTAGCTGCTTGGTTCATTTTTAGGTAAGACATTTATCTTCTAAGGCAACATTAAAAAGTGCTGTTTTTCCTGTAGCATGCTGGAGTGTTGACAGGTTAGCATGGAAGTGAAATTAACTTGTAGCAATCCTGTCCTTTTTGAACAACACCTCAGCTATACAGAATGATGGTAAATGAGATTGTTGATAGAGTGAGATCAAAAAGTAGTTAAGAAGAAAGATTGCTTTAAATTATTTTCACAATAGCTGATACTGCTGACAGATAGCCAGTGCTGGTATTTTTTGTTTGTTTTGGCCCAAGCAATTATTATTATGTCAAGACTAATACTGAGCATATCTGTGCCTGCTGAATCAATACCCAGATCTGTATTTTGCACGTTATACAAATACAACTTATTTACATATTCTATGGTAAACACAGAACTGATGCCAATTAGTTCCAAGTAGCATTGAAATAATGCTTGTTCAGTCTAAACTCACTGCAAAGTCAGCACTGTAGTTATTCCTAGCCCATACAGAGTCTTTTATGATACTTAAAGTTAACCTGCAAAGAGGAAAAATTGACTTTGATACATTTTTGAGTGGGTTATTTAGTCTGTGATACATTAAAATATTTTTATCCTTTAAATATTCCTTTCTGGTTGATTCTGAACTTGGAAACTTCAGGAATGTTCAGTCTACCTTCCCTACTTTTGTCAGAGGGCTTACTGGAGCCTTGGGAGATTGCTAGGACCCCAGTGTCTAGTGAAGTAACAAGTAACTGGCTAGTGAATAAGCTTTGAATCATGCTTGAATCAGGTTTTGGTGACCTTTTGACTTTTCTGATGACTGTTGTAAAAGAGATCCTATCTAGAACAGACTGTAAAAAACAAAAACACTTTAATGTAATTAAGTGTATCATCTTGACATTCATAATGCAATAAAATTATTAGCTCTGCCATCCTGACAGGTATAAAATTCTCCAGAAAGTAAAAGCAGACAAGTCCTGCAGTTGTGATGCTGGAGGAGAGGGGGAGGGGAGAAGGAAGGTAAATACTTTGAAGGTGTACTATATCTTATAGATTTATATGTATAATTCATACATATATTAATATGTATGAAAATTCATAGCAATTACAGAATTAAAGAATTTTGCAATTAAATGGTCCAGTATTCAGAAAGCCTTTGATCATGTGTAATTAGGTTCCCAAGACTTTCTTCAACAAAATTAATCTTGATAATGGCACAAGAACAGCAATTAGAGACACTGTTTTCACAGACATTTAACAGCTCATGAAATCTATTAAATGTTCTGCAACTTTTGTTTTACATTGTTAAAATCATTATCATTACCAATCCACTTAGACATCAACAGATTTGTTCTGTGCATTTGTAAATGAAAGAACAGTTTATTTATACTGCGTTTTAACTTTTAGCAGGTGTTCAGTCACAGAACACTAGTCTGTTGAGTCTTATAAGACTTACTGAACTGAAACCATCAAAATTTGTACTCTGATCTCTCTAGGATATTGTTAGTACATTTTTAATTGTTTTATACTTGTTTGCGACTAAATATCTTAGGTTATTAGCATACAAACCCCTTTTAGGCAATATCCTAGTTACACACTACTTAATCAGCTGTTAAGGCAAGTGAGGATGTTTTAGATCTTACAGACATCTATGGATTGAAAGAGGCATGAAATGAACTGATTATCCACAGAGTTAAGTTGTACAGCAATTCAAGCATTCTTCTGCATGATTACATGCTCAGTGTAAGTTGGACTGAGACTGACAAATATTCATTCCACAACCACCCATAAGGCAAGTTTCATCATTACTATCCCATATTTCATCCCATTACTATCTCAATACATAATGGCAGAGTTATGTATTTGTATATGTATATGAGCTTCTTCAGCCCTTGAGGCATTCAGATTTAAGTATCTAACTTTTAAAGATTTTCCTATGCCAAAACAGCATTTTCAGAATTGTTTTGCAGAAACATCAGCATTGCAGCCCACTAGTCAATACACTGAGACAGTGCATGATTGCACCAGAGGTTCGAGTCAGACACCGTACACAACAGTCTTGTGTAACATCAAGTTATGGCTTGTCCCCTCAGTACCAAGAGACAGAAATATGAAGTTAATCTCTAAATCAACACAGCTGAAATACCACTTACTGTAAAATAACTGGCAAGGAATCACATACTGGAACAGGCAACAAAGCCTCCAAAAACCAGCCATGTTGCATAGTAAAGTGCTACTTGTAATAAGTTTGTTTTTTTAAAAAAAATAGTTTTGCTTTGACTCATACCTTTCACACTGAAAAAATAAAAATCTCTTACCTTTTTCCTTTGCCCATTTTTCACATACTCAACACCGATGCATTTTGTTCCTTGAAACAGGATTTTTGTTACAAGTGTCTTCTCTGCAACTGACAAATTGGGGCGTGACATGGCTGGGCGAAGGTAAGCACTGGCTGTGCTCCATCTTTGACCTACAATGTATATTTACATTAAACATCAAAATAGTCATGCTCAGTATTCTTCAGATTTTGGCCAATAACCACCAGGATGCTTACAGAGGGAAAGCCTTCATAGAGCTTAGAGCAAATGTGATTTGATATAATAACTAGAGATTTTATTTTAACATAATAAATTTCACAATGACATAGTTTGACTGTGAATCAAGACTTGCATGTCAGCGCAATTTTCAATGACACACTAGACTGATAGAAAGCTGATGTGAAATGAACAGGGTGGAAATACAGAGTGCCACAGTGTGTAGCAATCTACACGCCCAAATGGCATTCAGTGCAGATTATATGTATTTCAGAAGTACCCAGGTGGGTCAGAAATAGAAATTGCTTAAAGACCCCTTTATGAATTACCTTGGTGTACAGTCATGTCCATCCAGCCAAATCCTTCTTGCTGATAGCCATTCATATCATCTGTGAAGGGATACCCAGCTTGCTGGGTTGCCTCCAGGAATGCTTGATGAAGAGGATGGTTTGTTTTCCCTCTTGACACATGCAGGGGTCCATTTCCACCTCTGTACTGATTTGGCCCCAGTTCATGTGTCTGTGCCTTTTTAAAATAGGGCAAGCAATGTTCATAGTCCCATCCTGTAGCCCCTTCCCTGCTCCATCGATTATAATCTTCTGCATGCCCACGGATGTACACCATAGCATTGAGAGAGGAGGAGCCACCCCACACTCTTCCTCGGGGCCAGTACATAACTCGGTTGTCCATATGCTTTTGTGCTGTTGTGTGGTAATACCAGTTATATTTCTCATCACAGAGGTTGTATGTTAAGGCAGCAGGCATGTGAATCTTCCACATCAGTCTTTTACTACCCAGAAGGGTATCTTTAGGGCCTGCTTCCAACAGTAGTACAGTACTGAGAGGGTCTTCTGTCAACCTGTTGGCTAATACACACCCTGCTGACCCAGCTCCAACAATGACATAATTATAAGAGTTTGCCTTTTCAGAACTCAGTTGAGATGATGCACGTGAAATTTTGAATTGTTGTTCATTGATACCCAATATGTTCTTTAATGTATGTGCTTTAAACAGGCTTCCTGTTACTTTATGCATCTGACTCACAGCACTGCAACATCTAACTCCTTTCATTAAGTATGACATCTTTACTGATATATCTTTCTTTCAGAATTTCTAAGAAAAATCCAGTGTTTTACCCTAGAAAAACAAACAAAAATAATAATTCACATGTAAGCATTACTACTTCTAAAGCGTCAGTCATTTTCAGGTAACACTAGTATACTTTATCCATTCTCACTATCCAACAAGTTAACAACAATGTCAATAAACCAATAAAACTATTTGTTCTGAAATTTGCCATCTTCCTGTCCTTTTAGTGCATGTGAAAGGTTGCATATGAGTTTGTT
>NW_008674190.1:0-15305 GCF_000695815.1 Acanthisitta chloris
TTTGCTTCCTCCTAAACATACTTCACCTGCAAATTCAGTGCCTATCTGAAGGTGTCTGATCAGGGCTACAGCCAGAGCATGCCAAAATGCCCCTCATCTCAAAAGTCTCAAGTGAATACAGGACAAGTACTGGAATGATCAAACCCTCAGCAAACCCCAGATTCCTCAGAACAGACTCCCAGATACACCTTGTCACCTACTGACATGCAGGAAGTGAGGGCAAATCTGAATGAGGTCCAACTACCTAAATACTTCTGGGAAATTGTGGAGATGATGGTCCTCTTGGAACACAGCAATCTACACAATCTGATTTTGTACTTGCTATCAACAGTTTCACTATGACACTGATGTGGGCATGTGTCACTCATCCCTTCAAACAGAGCAACAGCAAAGTTGTAGCTGTCCTGTAGACCAGGTCTCCTGGGTCCACACAGATGTCCACTAACATCCACAGTAAGTAGGCCAGGATGATGCAGAAAATTCAGGAGTGACAGCTAGTGATATCAATTATTCTTATAGCACCTTTTTACCTCCCTGTTTCAACTAAAACCAAATGCATCAGGAGCCCTCACAAGAGACATGTGACACTAGAGCCACAAATGGCAGCCTCTGGTCTAGTCTGGAATTTGCATCTTCAGAAGATAAAATGTCCCACAGGCTCTTAGCACAGCTGAGCACAGGCAATGTATTCCCCAGGTGGTAATGGGTAATTTTTCACCTTGCTACAGGTTGCAGCAGGACCTGCTACTTACAGGGGGTCCAACCAGGCCAATTCCTGGCACACCTCTGTCTCCTGGCTGTCCAGGGAGGCCAGGAGCTCCCCTCTCACCCTGAAACAAAGGAAGAAGTTAAAGGCTTTGTGTACTGATGAGAAAACATGCTGAAAATGTGCAGGTTGTACAACAGAACATCACATTGATACATCCTGACCTGATCCTACCCATGGAGGAACAATATAATCAGGTTGCTGCAGTAGGGAGATTTGGCACCTCTGTGAGCACTCAGACCACATCAGTGTGTGCCACATCATGTAACTGCATGGGAACACAACCTCTACAGGGATTTCATTTATTTAGTGTATAGCATCCAATTTCTAGCATTTCACAGAATCGTCAAGGTTGGAAGAGCCCTTCAAGATCATCTAGTGCAACCATCAGCCCAGAACCACCTTAATTACCCCTAAACCACAGCCCCAAGTACCACATTCAGATGCCTCCTGAACACTTCCAGAAATGGTGACTTCAGCAGGGTATCAGACACTCTCCTTGGCTTGGGGAAGCACTAAGTACCATAATATACTTTTCTCTCTCTGTGTTTCTATGGCAGCTGGCTAACCCACAAAAGTGCTAAATACAGATTATTTGTCTGGGGAAGACAGAATTAGGGATGTTTTACTACATCTGAAGGTTCTCCTTTCCTTCACCAACACAGACCTACTAACAGAGGTGTATGATTTAATTTTTTTAGTTCTACCACTGTCTCTTGAGCACTGTACTGCAAAAGGAGAGCCCTCCCTTCTAAAAAGCAGGATTTTCAATAGTAAAACCTGAATAGCCCTGAAACAGCTGGACACTGTTCAATAGATGCTGTAGACAGAGGGCTAAGAAAGAATTCAGCTGCAATACTTTAATTTAACATCTCTTTTCTAGTTATAAGGGGAAATCAATAAGATTTTTATGGATTATTTTGCAGTTGTGAGATTTGGTCTCATGTTGGCAGTAGATTTATAACAATGAATCTTATTTATGCTATTTATTATGACACTATTTCCAGTTACATTGAGGCATAATAGAAAAATTGTTACTTGTGGATTCTGCCCTCCCAAATTTCAACCTGCAATATCTTCTTTTTTTCCCCTTTCTTCTTAAACTAACCTATATTACAAAGAAACAATACTGCAAGGACAGTGAGAGAAAATGTATTCTGATTAGTTCAAACACTCCAGCAGATCCCTTATCTGTTATTTTATTCAAGAAGATAATTTCAATGCAAAAAGTTCAATAGTATTTTCCCACGCACAATTAAGATTCTTTCCATCTTCTGGTGATATTGAATAGAATATTTCATGAGATTTCTTTTAGTGATTTCGTTATAACTTTTATATTAATTCTCAGTTTGTCAGTGTGTGTCGGTGTGGTTGTAGGTGTGTGTTCAAAACTGTCAAAGGTATATACAACAGGTTACAACACATTTGTACAAAATGCAGCAAAATAAAAAGAAAATATTTCATAGCAGTTTGGTTATTTCAAATGTATGGGATCTCGATGGATTGAGTCTCATACTGTTATAATCCTATTTAGATAATTTACAGAATCTGTTTCAACATTCAATTCTTCTTCCAATTCAGATCAGAACATGGTCATTTTGAAGAGGAGAATTTATGCTGTGTCTGACTGAAAGTTCAAGCACAATCCAGATGCTCCCAGAAGCAAGAATTTTTGCTGTTTTATTGCTTTCTCTGTTTGCTGTGTACTTATAAGGGAACAATGATTACTTTCAACAGAGGAAATTGTGTCATTAACCTCATCAACTAGTTAGGTTTTGCCTTAACTATGATGTATGAGGGCAAACCAGGACGATCTGGTCCCGTTGGAAAACAGTTCACAGCTCCTTGGAGAGGTGAAGGAAATGAGTGCTATGGAAGAGTGCTCTTTGAGGGCTGACAGGTGGTCTCAGGAGTAGATCATCCTTGAGCCATGCAATGTCTCTAGCTGTATGGATTAAAGGGCCCCAGCCACAGTTTCCCTGCAAAAGTGTGCATTTAGCCTTTAGTCTGTGTTGAATTCATGCAGTGCTGAAAGAAATTTTAATGTGAAAAGTGAACACAGCGAATTCATATCTCAGTATTTACATCTATAGCCATACTGAAATAATACAGAAAGGAACCTTCTAAAAGGTTAGAAGTGCATCTTTGAGTCACAGCCTCACAAACTCTATTTTCCAGTGGAAAATGGATGATGACCATAACTGCCATATGATGACACCATAACTTTTTCTCCAGTTTCAGTGATTGAGAGAAGCAGTCCACAATAAAACCCATGCTAACCTTCTGTCCAAAGGGTCCTGGCAAGCCTGGTGGGCCTCTTTCCCCCTAAAGTGACAGAGACAAAATCAGCAAACCCTCATCATGCAACCAAACAGAAGTCTGGACTTGGAGATAGTCCAGGCAGTAAGTATCCCACCACCACCCTCCTGACCTCACACTATTCTGGCAGTATTTTACTGACAACATGTAAGCAAATTAAATAACCTGCTAACTTGGCTAGAATTAAATGCTTTTAGGGAACTTCCATCAAGCTAATAATTTTTGTACTGGTCACAAGGACAGTGGCTCCTCCTTATGGAGGTCTCCATATTCAGTGGCCACCACAGCACACCAAAGTGGTTTTAATGTTCAGAAATGCAACTTCAGTTCTTTCTGCCTTTGTGGATGCAGTACTGTGGTCTGCAGCATTTTGAGGATTCAGGTGAATCCACCATTCTCCTGCAGATGTCCTGTTCATCTATCTCATATTGAACTATTCAAGAACAAATCTTGCCAGCAGTACTTACCTGTTCTCCATCTTTACCCTTCCCAGGCAAACCTGGCTCTCCTGTAGGCCCTGGCCTACCAGGTGGCCCAGGTAAACCCACTTTTCCTTCTTTTCCAGGATCACCCTATAGAAGACATTTCAGAAGAATTCTTAGTATTCTATTAAAGACCATTCCTGTCTTGGGTCTTTTATTGGGGCAGAAAGATACATATTTTTCAGGCTTTCTTATCTGAATTTCTCTTGGTATCATAGGAAACTCTCTTTTATGGGAACTTTTCCTTCAGTAATCTCAAGGCACTTGTAATCTCCCTTAAGGAAAGTAAAAGGAGACATCAAAATGCCTTGGGAGCCTGCTACATCTGACAGTGTGCTCCCTCCATCCCCCAACCTGATCTTTGTTTCCCATAATCCTGCTCAAGTGGCAACTACCAGTAGCAGAACTGATGGATGCACCTGGTTGTGATGGCTGCACCTGACTCACAGTGGATTCAGGAAAGACAATTAATAAAGCTATAGCCAAGGGCTAGCTTAGCAATGTGCCCACCTAATCACAGTGCTGGTCAATGTCTTGCCAAATTTGGAAGAAACTAACATCTGGAGTCGATATGCAAATATGACTGAATCAAATCTTACTCCATAACCAGTGGACAGCCCAGGCCTTGTTGAGCTGTCCTGTATGGCAGTGGGCTGCATGCCAAGAAGTCCCCCTCAGCAGGGATACCTCTCAAGGTTACCCCTCAAATTACTGCATTAATGGCATCAGACACTTGGTAAGTGAATTGGGAATAAGCTGGTTGAAACTTTGAAACCCTAGCTAGGTGACATAAAGAATGAGTTGCATACATATAACCATTTAGACAAGAAATTTACCAAGTTTAGGACTAAGTCTGGATCCAGCCACACCTTAACTCCTCTCTCAGAAGGAGTTTAGAACACAAGGAGATCCTTTCTGAACCTCAGGACTCAATGGAAGGGTCTTCCTGAGAGTTTTTTCTGACCCTGTCCTCTATGCAGTAACAATCAAGTGTACCTTGCACTGAATCTTGTCAAACCACTGTGGCATTTACCATCAAACTTTGTTAACTCAGTGTCTTATATCAATAAAATATACTGCTCCTTTCTTGCTAGTGAAGTGCATCACTCTATCTGTGACACTGTATGAGAGAGCCCTCAGTCCTCATGTGACCCTGAGGTAGAGCTCAGTAATTTGGAATAAGATTTGACTGAAAGGTCTGGGATGCATTCCTTTTTAAGCCCCAAATATATAGATATATGAGGTCATATTTCTGATTAATCATTCTTACTTCAGCAAACAAAGATTGGGAACCACAGCAATCTGGGCAATCTGCAATGTATGACCAAATCACAAACCCCTGACCTCAGAAAGCTAATGAGATAGGACATTAAGAGTGAGGCAAGGCAGGCAAAAGCTAAGTGAGAATGCACCAGAAAGCTGAACTAATGGTCCAGTTATAACAGATTATCAAGAAAGCAGAAATCTCAGTTTCCTAACCATGAAATCCAGTTTTTCTTCCAGCTTTGGATCCACAGAGAAGATTAGGGGTTACTTCAAATATCACATGCCCACTCTAGTCAGGCAATGAGGACAGAAGATCATCATTGCAAAATGTAGAGCAGCAACTTCACTATATTCAGTTGTATCTCAGTGGTTCATTAGGTAAATTACAAAGCTGCAACAGGGTGAAAACCTTACAGCACGTGTAACAGAGGAGTTCAGACAAGATAATCTAATGAACCCCAGTGTCTTAACTACCCATGAACCTATGAAATCATTGTTCAGTTCAGACTGTTTCTGTTACTTGAAATGCCCAAGAAAAAAAGACCCAACAAATCCAATAAAAAACAAGCTTACCTTTTCCCCCTTTTCACCTGCCTTTCCTGGCAGTCCAGGGCCTCCAGGCACACCCTGGAGAAAAAAGAACTTTAAAGCTTAAAACTTTCTTTGTAGGCAGTATTTGATCCTAAAGCAAAGGGATAGACCTGAGAGTTCAGTACAATCTATCTGAAGGATTAGTATCAATTCTCCATTTCCCAATACAGACAACCTCTAATCCAGAGACCACCACAGAAGAGCTGTGAACCAAGTCCTTACAGGAGGATTTTTTCCCAATATAAAATAGAACTGAACAGCAAAAGCAGAAACTGAGCTAATCCTAGATATGTGTGTTCTACTTCTATCTGTAACTATGGCTTTCAGTTTGTAAAATCCTCAGCAGTTCCTAATCCATTACCAACAAACTCCCAATCATCACCTCTGTATCAGAGGAGCCAAAAGACCTCCAGTATTAATTTAATTTTTTTTACGGTTACTGCTCTCCAAAGCTAAACACTGGGAAACATAGATATGTTCATTTTACACTCTATTTCAGTTTTCAATCCTTTTCATGTCTTGGCAGATATCAAGGGATTCCATTCAAAATACAGATGATTTAGAGCTCTCAAACTATAAGTTCCTAACTCACTAAAACACATTTTGGTGTGGTACTCCATTTCAAGATATGAAATTATGTCTTGGCACCATTAAGACTGGATTGACCTCAGAATGGTTGTGATAATTATTTTCCTTGCAGGACCAATAAAACCTATTTCCAACTGTATTAGCATTTATAGGCAATATATTGGTATTACTGGTACAGTAGTTTACTTAAAGGAATATGAAATTGGAAAAGGTCTTCATTTTCAATATCACCTTGCAGTTTGAAATTAAATCACTACATTAATGCAATTAAATCAAGTGTATCTTAACAATTGGTAGAAAGGCAATTCAGGCTTTTTTGGATTGCCCACCTAATAAACTCTGCCTCAGAGTTCTCCATGCTAACCCACACTGCCTGAATACCTCATATCACAAGGTTTAAATGATGTTTTTCACTTACTCTAGTCTAAACCCAGAGAAACCCCAGGAACTAAAAAGAAGCTAGGAGTAGAATTAATTCAAAGATTTTTTTTATCAAGCATGAAAAGTTCTACCATTCACAATTTAATAATGGTGATGAACACCTACCAAAATAAGGAGACACTGTATTAACTTCAAGGCTGTGATTGTAGGATCAAATGACTACATGTTTTCATAATAAAAGTGGGAATTTACCACACAATTTTTATATGAAGAAGTCGTGTTTACAAAAGGAAAGGACAACTGAAAACAAGGCAAAGAGAACAAAATCAGAGAGGCAATAAACATTGCATTTTTTCTCTTGAAGAGGTGGTAGCAAAAATCACTTTTGACAATTTGGTGAAGTATGAAGCAGCTCCAAGCCTCCCTCTTGCTAAAAACAAATATGAGAGGATGTTTAATGGATACACCATTCCCAGGTGCCTCCAGAACTTTCAATTCAACCCTAAAAAACTTTTAATGAAACACAGCCTTTTGAACCTGGTAGTAATCTCTGTGTAAAGGAAAGCTAAACACAGTAAATAAAGAAATCAGGGAACAGATGGGAAAACAAATACTCTGGTGCATACATACCACATTTCCTGGCAAGCCTCTTGGACCTGGGGGCCCTGCTGGTCCACTCACACCCTGTTTTAAGGAAATGAAGTGTGTGTGCATATATAAGTCACAACTTGTATCACCATAGGAACAAGATGTTCCAAGTGAGATTGGATTTGATGTCAGACAAGATGTTGTACAAGCAGAAAGCAAAAAATAACATATTTGTGAGAAACTTTTTAGTGTAAAGAAGAATGAAGCAATAAAAATGGAAGAAGGCTTTATTTGGGAGCTAAAGTTTCTTTCCATCAAAATAAATCCAAATTTAGCTGAGATACAGGAAGAAAAGTCTGGGCCAGAAGCATCAAGAAAACAGAGGAAAGCATGTTGATTTATCATAAAAACAAAATACAAATCTAGGTCAAAAAATATGTTTTGTTGACAATTCTACCTCTATCTGCTCCGGGGAACAAAACCTGAAATTGCATAAATAGGTGAACAGCCCACACTATCCAGAGTGTTAGAGCTCTGAATTGCAGGTGTTTTCCATCTGCAAGTGAAAGCATTTTAGGGTGAGATAGCCCATGTGTGCCCAGAAAAATTCTTGGGGGACACACACTTGGGGGACATATATTTGGGAATTTATGTCCCCACAGAGATGCATGTTTGGAGTTACCAGGCTATATTTAGACATTATCATAGAACTGAGTTGGAAGAGACCTTAAAGATCATCTAGTTCCAACCCCACCCAACACTTCCAGTGATGGGACATCCACAGCTTCTCTGGAATTAGCTATTCAAGGTCTGGGCAGGAATATCTTGCAGAAGGACAATGCAAGCTGTTGGGAGATGATGAAAATCTTCCACAGCACAGCTCTTCACACAATGGATGTTTATCTGTTGTCTTTGGCTCATTAAAAGAATCATCATGGCATCATATAATGGTTTGGGTTGGATGGGACCTTTGAGATTATCTAGTTCCAACTCCCATGCCATGACCAGGGACACCTAACACTAGATCAGGTTGGTCTGAGCCCCATCCAACCTGGCCTTGAATATTTCCAGGGATGGAGCATCCTCAACTTCTTTGGGCAACATGTTCCAGTGTCTCACCACCCTCACAGTAAAGAATTTCTTCTCAATATCCAATCAAAAGTTGCCACTTTCAGCTTAAAGCCATTCCCCCTTGTCCTATTACTACATGCCCTTGTAAAAACATCCCTCTCCTGCTCTCTTGTGGGCCCCCTTTAGGTACTGGAAGGTGCTGGAAGGTGTCCCTGGAGCATATTCTTCTCCAGGCTGAACAATCCCAGTTCTCTCAGCCCTTCCTCATAGCCAAAGTTTAAATGTTTCCTCATTTCTGTGTTATTTACAGCCACTGGTCTATGAGCCAATAGAAATATTTGAAGCAGTGTCAGTCTGTGAAAGAATGGCAAAAAAAAAGATGGTTCCTGCAAATACCTGCATTTCCATATCATTAACATCCTCTGAGCCACCAGATTATACAAAGAAATAAAGAAAATTTTTTTTTCCTCTCCTAACAGATCAGGAGTCCTTCAACCAAGAGTGGAAGAGAGCTGGAAACAAGCAGTTCAGGGTTTAGGGACAACATCTAAGCACATGCTCAAGAAGAAAAAATATTTACACAAAGGTGGAAGAAATTTCAGTGCTTCAGGATGCATCATTTGGCTTTTCTATTCCCTCCTTCTCCTAATCACAAGCATCCCCTCTGTCAATCATGATTTAAAATAGTTTTCCCATCTTTCTTCCTTCTCTGATGTAAGGAAAGTCTGTGGCCTTTTATTCAGCCACAAAGGTCTTATCTAGTCTCACAATGATAAAATAATAACACACAGCCAAGCAACAGCAGCACTCCCTACAACACACACCTCAAAAGCCATGTGGGATTAGTCCTCTGGATGAGCTGGTGTTAAAAAAAAAGCAGAATTGACAAGGAAGTCTAAAAGCAACCATGCCTGACAGCTAATTCAGAGTGCTGATGAACAGTGAGCTCCCTGCTCCAGCTGCCTGGGCTGATACCGCAGTGCACTCACAAGCTCCACCAGAAAAGGATGCTTTGCTGGTCAGGGAGAGATTTGACCAATAAAAGATAGCACAGTTTGGAGCTGGTCCGATCAGGGCATTGATCTGTTCAGTGCAACTGTGCCTGTTTGCCCAGAAGCAGTGACTCTTCCTGCTGCAGCTTTGGATGTGCCCTGTGCCCAAGCAGCCTAGGACTGTAAAACTGCAAGGTATTGACTTCAGTGTCTCTTCAGGTGTGTTACTGCCAGGGAAAAATGCTGCAAGGGAAGCAGTTACTCACAGTCTCTCCAGGGGCTCCAGCTTCTCCTTGGCCTCCTTTCTCTCCCTTTGCACCCTGTGCCAAAAGAAGAGAGATATACCAGCTGATTAGAGATGGGAAGGGACTGGCTGCCAGACAAAAAGACTTTAATATCTGAATGTGCACTAGGCAATGATTTTTGTTAACCAATTCACGGAGGAGTTTAAAACTGAAGCAATAGCTCCTGGTTCTCTATGCAGCAAGAAAATGAAATATAAAAATAAAATCCTGAGGTTTAAGAATTACTAAGGACTGATCAGTTCAGAGGCTTTTTCTCAGCACAAGAACCTGAAAATTGTCTGCAGTTCTCAAATATGAATATAAATGGATCACTGTGTGGTGTGTTTGTCCTAGTCCTACATGACACAGAGCCCTTTCTGAAGAATTTTAGCTGGACAAAGTTGCTCAATGAACTGTACCCCATTCAGCAGAGGTTAGCTAAAACTTACATAGTATCACTAGTTTGGTACTTTTTCAGAATTCTAAGTCTGCTGTTAACCTGTTTAAGCTGTTGATGCCCAAGTATTGCTGATTATATGGTTTGGGCACAGCACATATGATGGCAGAGTGAACACCTACCAGTGCTGTCATCAGAACACCACAGTGAAGATTGAAAACAATATGCATGAGCCATGAAATTTTCAGAAGATGATTGAGACTATAAAACCATTTTTCATGAGCCATAGTTCATTCAAGGTCAAATGGGCTGGGGTTGAATTTGACTGCTCTACAATGTTTTGACATTGCACTGCAGGGACTTATCTGTGAGACCTGTGGTTCAGTGACATCAGTTCAAGATGCCCTCTTGAAAGATCATCAAGCTGGAAGAAGTTTCTCAGAAAATACTGATCATACTACAGAGAAACCATATTTCTGAGTTGAATTTCCACCTGTTGACCTGATGTCTGACATAAGTAAATACCTCTACAGAAGTCTCTGAACTTACAAGAGTAAGAAAGAGGAAATGGGCTGCTGGTGCATATGGGAAGAATTATTTACAGTTATATAGACATTGAGGGCAGTCCTCTCTGGTCATGTCAAAGATTTTCTCCAAGTTTGGGCTCTCTTACCTGTACTCCTGCTGGTCCTGGCACACCTTGTACACCTGGGACCCCAGGTAAACCCTGCAAAAAATGAGGGAGAGGTGAAGGATCTGAAGGAAACTGCTCCTTTCTTCTCCCGAGAAGAAGGAGATAGTCTCTGTAAAAAACATCTCTCAGTGGGAGGAAAGAGAAACTCGACTGCACAGTCTCTCATGGGGTTCCATCCAGAACAAGAACAGTCCAGAATACAAATGCAGGAGCCAAATGCACAATGTAGCTGGGCCACACCACTTCAAAAACCCTTAATAAATCCTGTGCAGCCTTAATGTCAGCCAAGCTCTGCCTAGCAAAGCCCAGAGTCTCCTTTTCATCTACTAAGGCCTAGAACTATAGATTAGGTGCTTAAATTCATGCCCTCGTGTAGCTTCCTCTCCAGCCAGTATAAGGCCAAGCATCACTGTGGTCATTCCTGATGAGAGAAGCACCCCAATATGGAAGGAACATGTCCCCCCACTCTCCCCCTCCAAAACAGGTGGCTCTCATGTCCTCTCGTTGCTAAAGTTCAAAACCAACTGAAGAAACACTTGGCTGTACTTACAGGTTCTCCACTTGTTCCTCTATCTCCTTTCTCCCCTTTTGGTCCAGGTTCACCCTGATGTAAAAAAATAAGGCAAAGAGAGAAATAAAAGCTATTTCCATGGCTGGAAGTGAACAATCCTGTTTCATAAGAGGGCTCCTTCAATCAGTTATCCATTTATCACAGAGTAGCTTCTTCAAAGGACTCTGAGGTCAATGAATCAAAACTGATAGCACACAGTAAGACTTGGAGGTCACTGTTTAGACTTGGAGTGTTTTGATAATAATTGAAAAAATGTTCAGTTTAAACAGAGGACACTTTTCCCTCATAGAGAACAGTAGTTAAAGAATGTAACATTTCAAAACTTGGTCAGTTTGTCTCTAATGTGTTCGAAGGCCACATGATATGACCAACAGTTAAAGCACCAGTCACTGTATGACCTCTCTATAGGACCACATACCTAACATCATCCTACAACTGGGAGAATGATCCCACATACAGACAGTTCACTATTCCACTTATAAGAGAGACGTGTACAGGGTCACATCTTGAGTGCTTCCAGAGGTGTGCACTAAGCAGCTATTTCTGCTCTCTAGTTCTGTTCACATCATACATTCATGCAGCTTCTGCTTTGTCCTGCAGTGTCAGTACATTATTTCATGCACCACCATCACTGGCTAATAGGATTAATTTATTCCTGTTCTTCCTCTTTACAGTAAATTGAAGATGCTTTCAGACAGAAGTTCATCAGCTTTGTCCTGAGCTCTAAAACAATAATCAATAAATCTATATTTCTGCTTTATATAAATTGAAAAGGAAAGCACACAATTATGGAACTAGCTGGAATAAACCAGACACTACATGAATACTCACATTTGTATATTGATATGAACATATGTATTCAGGCAACAGCAGTCATTACTTATTCATTATTTATCATACAAAGTCTTTCAATTATGCAATCAAGGAAGAGTAAGAACATCAGTGATTTAAGCTACATAAACATGCAAGGAATAGTGATCAGACAAAATGCAGAGCCAGACAAATCAGCTTGAATTTTATTCACGTCAGCTATTTGCCAATCATTTCTGCAACACCTGGGAATTCATAGTCCATTTTCAAATGATTCTCTAACAGACAAAATAAATGTAGCTGCATAAATATTACTTATGCCTGTATTTATTATGCGTTATGAATAAATATTGTCATCTGTGATAAATGACGGGAGGAATTTTACTCTACAAGTAGCAGCCTGTAAGTTTGACTTTTAATCAAGCAGTCCCTGATGCCACCTAGTGTCCTTCAGAAAGATACTGGGACCACCTAAAGTAGCTCAAACAAAGAGTCCAAAGCTGCAAACCTGTATGATTGTGCCTGGAAGTTGTTTTATGTAATGGCATTTCAAATTCTGAAACTCTTTTGAGAGAGCAAAATAACAAAGCACAGACATATATCAGTACATTTGTAGGCAGGGATGTTGTTACTGAGTGGGAATATGGACACATATTACCAGGAAAAACAAGACTGCAAAGGGAAAAAGTAGCTTAACAGGTAAAGGGAGTAAGATTTCTAATATTCTTCTTTCTTCCACTTTTTCCTTGATACTTGGTTTGCACAGCAGTGCAAAATCTAACAGCCACAATATGAGTAGAGGCAGCATTTCTTCACAGAATCACATAATGGTTCGGGTTGGAAGAGACCTTAAATATTGACTAGTTCCAAACCCCTTGCCATGGGCAAGGATGCCACCCACTAGCCAAAGTTGCTCAAAGCCCCATCCAGCCTGGCCTTGCACACTTCCAGGGATGGGACACCCACAACATCCCTGGGTATCCTGTTCCAGTGCCTCAACACCATCACAGTAAAAAACTTCTTCCATCTAACCTAAACCTCCTCTCTGCCACTTTAAAGTTACTTCCCCTTGTCCTATCACTACATGACCATGTCAGAAGTCCCTCTGCACCTCTCTTGTAGCCCCCTCAGGTACTGGAAGGTGCTATAAGGTCTCAACTGGAACCTTTGCTTCTCTAGGCTAAACAGCCCCAATTCTCTCAGCCTTTCCTCACAGGAGAAGTGCTCCAGCCTTCCAATCATCTTTATGGCCTCCTGTGGATTTACTCCAACAGGTCCATGTCCTTCCTGTGTTGGGGATCCCAGAGCTGAAGGGAGCACTCCAGGAAGGGTCTGCCCAGATCAGAGTAGAAGGGAAGAATCAGCTCCTCCATCCTGCTGGCCACACTGCTTTGGATGCAGCCCAATACACAATTGGCTTTCTTTAACCAAACTCACCAGCAAATTACCTCTGAGTCCTTCCACATTTGCCAAACCCACAACTCTCTGCCAAGGCTGTTAACACTGTCTGCTAGTCCTGCCCACTGGCAGCTGATCTTAATCCACTGCAACCCACTTCTTATCTAGAGTTCAGTGCACAAAAATGATACGGTGACAGCTAACAGCTGCCACCAGCCTGGGCCAGAGGAAGGCTTACATCTTCCATGACCTGCTTTTGGCAGAGTCCTTTTGCAGTCTCAATGACTGCCTTAGTCATTTTGATGCCTCTTAAAAGGAGGTAAATGCAGTGGGGGCTCAACTGTGCCCAGCTGCAGAGGGAGACAGATGCCAGAATCAGGAGCCAACTCCTGTTTTACCCCTTTTGTCTCTTACCAGCCACCACACCTCAGCACCACTGTGGTTCCCACACCCCATCTCCAAGAATACTTCACGATTCTAAGTGACTTGCCTAAATAAACAATGGGAAGCAATGGCAAGGATTGTTTGTGGAGAGTGCATGACAACTTTCAGCACCCTGCTATTCCTGCTACCTCTAAAACATAAGCCATGACACTCTCCTAAGGCTTATCACCTCCTTCTGACACTTTGTAGATTTGTAAATCAAAGGTCACTATCCTTACCTCTTCTTCTCCTCCCCAAGTTCCAGTGCTATGTGCAGCCATGTGCTTCAGGAAGTATCAACACCTTCATCTTGCACATGGAGAAATCCCAGTGACCTGACCAGCTCTGGGCTTCTACACTGACTCACTTCAAGACTTTCATTCTTTAGCTATCTTGCAGCTCATTTACAAGAGCAATGCACTCAAAGCAAAAGCAATAAATAACTCCTTCTGTGATTGTAGCACTACAAAGACCACATCTGGTGTCATTGTTCTGCATGTTACCTTAGGGTACAGATATATGCATACATATATATGTACACACACACATATATATAAAAGCAAACTATGCCAAGGGGAAAAGCAAACAAAGAAAGCTTGTTTCTATTTCCACATTCGTATTTCCTCCCTCAGCCTCTGAAGAACTTGACATATGCATTTTATTTTCTAATGGCACACTTACAGCCTCTCTCTGACATTTGTACATGCCATATAGACTCCTGATCTTATTCAAGGAGTTCACATACCAGTGGTTTGATCCAGTGTAATGCCAGGCATTTTGTACTATGTGCTGCAAGCAGGAAATAAATCTTCCATTTAAACTTGGCTTAAGAGGCTGGGACAGCATTCAGTTATGTCCCAGTCACAGCTGACTTGGATGCTGCTGTTACCAGAATCACCATGGGAGCATCTCATCATGGCTGGTTGCAATGGTGAAGATGCCCAGAACCAGACACAAGCTGAGTTCTTTACTGAAAGCATCTAAATAACACAAAAAACACTAAGGTGGTGTGTGTCTTTCAGATACAAGAGGCAACAAGACAGAGGTATTGTTTATTAGAGATGTTACTTACAGGAATCCTGGGGTGTGGGGTGAAGAAGGCTGTCTGGAACAGAAACCAGAGTGTTACAAACAGGATTGCCTATTTCCCTTGAAATGCAATAGCTTGTGCATCCTCCTTGTCAGTATAGATTACACATTCCATACATCATTCAGTAGGTTATAAATGAGCAACTTATTGTAACATCTGGCTGTTTGGAAAGAAGCCCACAAATACCAGACATTTCCTAGAGTACTTGAAATATGAACATAAACTCAAAAACATCCTGAATGTCCCATCACTATGAAAAATCAAAGAATCTTTAACATTGTTAGCAAGTTTACTGCTAGCAATCTCCCGCTCATTTTTCCCCTTGGAGCCATCTTCTGCATTATTAAATTTCCTGACTCCATGTCTGAGCTTGGAGTATTCTCTCTCTGCTTTGTACCATGCACACAACCTCTCAATGTGGGAACACAGTCATTCTGAAGGACTAGCCACAAAAAAATAATGAAGTTTTGTAGAATAAGACAGTATCATATCAAAACAAATAAAATTAGGAAGAAAAAAAAAAAAAGCCTTGATGAAATGAAGGTATGTCCAAATCATGACCTACTTTCAACAGCTGAAATAGAAATTATTTTT
>NW_008674190.1:15315-54172 GCF_000695815.1 Acanthisitta chloris
GGAAGCTTGAGGACATATCTTCTCTATGGTTGGCCAAGTGTTTATCCATGTTGTACTCTGTGAGCACCTTCTCTGCCTTTACTAAAACAGATTATCCTTGGTGTTGTGACCGGATCATTCTTGTGTGAGACATATGGAGTCTTCCTACATGAAGAACCATGAAGCTCCCTTTGGCACAGTCTGAACAGGCCCAGCTAATGGCAGGGAATAAATCATATCTTCTCTATGGTTGGCCAAGTGTTTATCCATGTTGTACTCTGTGAGCACCTTCTCTGCCTTTACTAAAACAGATTATCCTTGGTGTTGTGACCGGATCATTCTTGTGTGAGACATATGGAGTCTTCCTACATGAAGAACCATGAAGCTCCCTTTGGCACAGTCTGAACAGGCCCAGCTAATGGCAGGGAATAAATTAGAACGTCTTCATTGCTGCATGAAAGTCTTTAGGCACTAGATTTTCACCAACAAACATTGATTCAATTTTTTTCTAGAATCCATACATGTGGCAGCTGTATCCAGCTGTAGTGAGCAAAGCTGATGAGTGGATATCTGCCATTTTTTGGAAGATCTGAGACTGGGATCAGCCCTCTGGTTGCAATGATAGTGTTTATTCCAAGCTGCTTACTCAGATTTTGCTAGAAGGAACTGTGAGGTATATGCATTTACATTCAGTGGATGCTGGTTTAATTACCAGTGAACGTCACTGTAATTATACTCACACTCCCAAAAGAAATTTTTCAGGCTTGTATTTAAAACAATGAATGGATGTTTTCTTGGTCTTTTTTTTTTTTATTAGCAGAAAGGGTACATGCAACCAGGTGTGACTCGTTTGAGTGCTGGATCCAGTGCTGAGCCCAGAATGAGCTCTGGGATGAGGAGGACCTTTCTGGGGTTACAGCACAGCATGGCACCATATGCCATGGAGATTCTGGAGCATCACTGAAGCTCAATGCTCCATCCCAAAAGTTCCTGACAATGAGAAATGGAACCCTCTGTTTTTCCTGGGAAAAGGTGAATTTTTCCTCAAGAAGTCAAGCTGTTGTCCACTGGTATTTGCTGAGAGTGAGCCAGTCCTATCCTGAGATCCCAGTGGGAAAAATCTAGCTCACCCTTGGAAAATCTGTAGGAATGTACTCCCTGTTTTTAGCCATGACCTTCTTCAGACAGCTCTCACAGCTGTTAAAGAAATCACAAATTCAATTAAAGTGTCACCACAAGGCAAGGGCATACAAAAATGCTGTTTGTGGAGAGGCAGAGGAGGTCACAACCTTCCCCAAAATAAAAATACCAAATACACCTTGATATTGCTTATCTGAAGCAAAGGGAGATAATCTCAGAGTACACAGGTATTGAAGATTCTGCAGAGAAATAAGAAACTTGGAAAGATTTTTCCTGAGGAATTTATGTGGAGAATGTGTGATAGTGCCTTGAACATTGTTACGACACCAAACACAATCTTACTTACTGTTCCAGGTAAGCCTGGTGGTCCAGGGGAACCCATGTCACCCTGGAGAGAGGAGAAAAATATGACTATTATAACTAATTATACAAAAAGATTCTAAAATAAAACTCAACATTATCAGTTAGAAGATGCTGAATCACCACAGTGGAATGTACCCCAATGCTCTGGCTAGAAGTTTTATTGTCCTTGCTTTGTTGCATGCAGGATTCTCATTTTGTTGCCTTCATCACTTTATAATTTTGTCATAGAACTGATTTCACAGGTCAATGAATTTCTAAAGTCACCCCATACACTGTAGGATATGGAGTTCCATTTGCATTTTAAGTTAGAGTTGATGAAAATTTTTCATTGAAAACATGCTTTAACTGAACTTCTTTCATTGATGGTAAAAATATATATGTTTCTAAATCCAGTTCTCAACCTTATTTTGGAGTTAAAACTATACTGTTGTTGCTGTATCTCCTGAGCATTGTAGACTGTTGTACCTGGAATTGACCTTCCTGTGGGCTGTGCTCCACAAACATCAATCTCCTGACACTTCTAAGCCCAGGAACTAAGAACAATACTTATTAACCTCTCAGATACAGGAGATTCAGGTGCTTCATTGATGTCAACTCAACACCCATGAAAGAATTGCCACCTCTAAAGGTGGTGAAAGTCACTGATAAACTGAGGGCTGATGTATCCTAGGAAGAAGAAGAAAGTGGTATCCACATCCTGAAGGCTATTGTCACTATAATGAGGGAAAAGTTTTCACTATACATCCATATGCTTCTGCAAGGCCAGTGCTTCATCTTCTCCCTCATATTCACAGGGGTTGAATGTAAATTTTGGTGTCCCTTGTCTAGTTTTCTCATTTTAACTAAAATTAATGGTGTCATATTGACAGAAACCCAGACCATTCCTTAAATTATTGTTCTATCACACCATAGGCTGGTACAGAAAACATCTTTAGACTTCAGTTCTGGGACCATTTATATCAGCCTATTATAAAACAAATAAAAGTTTCCTTGAATTAAATAAATTGTCCTTAATTTCATCAGCTTGCTTTACTTTGGAAATGATTGTCTCCATCTCACACAGCTTTTTATGCTGTTTCTCTGTAAAGCTCAGCTAAAAATCTTCCAATGTTTCTATTCTTCCTCATATACTCTCCTCTATCACTTGTCTCTGACCCCTTGTCTCTCTTCCTCTCTTGCCTAAGAAAGATTGTGGTCATTTCATGACTTACCTTTTCTCCTCTTTCACCTTTCATTCCTGGGAAACCATCTCTTCCTTTTTCTCCCTAAAAGCAGGGAAAGGAAAAGAGGAAATATTTACATTTTTATTTGATTGCATCAGTCCCACTAGAACATTGTACACTTTCAGTTATCTTCCCTGTGTTCCAAGATATAGAACAAGCAGTTAAAATTGTAACAGTTTGAAGATGGCTTCATAAAATCCACATTATTTTCAAAACCATTGAAAATGGTTTTAAGTTCATGGAAAAGAAAGCACCAATCCTAAAATTACTTGCTTGTGGAAGATACTACTGCCTGATGCAGTTATAAAAAAATAGTTTTTTTGCCAATTGGACAAGAGAGGCAGCAGAACACCAGTTAAGATCTAAAGTGGATATTCATATTACTGCTTTGTTTATATAAAATATTTCTGAATCATCCATTCCCTGGTGCCTACCTCTCCATTCTGCCCAGGTAACCTGGCAAATCATCCATTCCCTCGTGCCTGCCTCTCCATTCTGCCCAGGTAACCTGGCCTTCTGAATGCAAGATGCTAAACAAGGATGATTTATTCATCCTCAAGGTGCATACACAAAGTGCATTTATACTGCACTCAAACAGGAGCTGTCTGACCCATTTTTTAATGATTTTATACAGAGAGTGAATCCTTGAATCATAGAGTGGTTTGGGTTGGAAGGGACCTTAAAGATCATCTAGTTCCAACCACCCTGCCATGGGCAGAGACAACTTCTGCTAGACCAGGTTAGTCAACACCCTATGCAACCTGGCCTTGAACACTTGCAACAGAATATATTCTGTATCCTGTGCTCTACAATGCATATAGTAGAGCAAACTGAACAGAAAGACCTCAGTTGGTTTTCGATCCTTCAGATCACATTCAAGCATGTGGTCAGTTATCAGGATTACAGACCTCATTTACATGGCTGAATTTACTGTCAGGCCCCTGATCCAACTGCTTCCCAGTATGTAGACATCTCCAGAGTTCTGGAGCCATCCAGGAGAAGCACTAGACACCAGGATATGGGTGGAAGTTAAGCCATCAGAAAATAATCCAGTTATCTGGAGCCTTCTTCAGGACTCAGTGACAATGAGGATTTGTGACTTTTTGTTGTTGTCAAAAATTGTTAATGTCCTTAAATCAGGCAGGTATTTCTGAAAGTGAGTCCTAAAGAGCATTGTACCTCTTCTACTGCCTCACAATCAGCATGACATGAGTCACAACCTTCTGCATTTAGGATAGACACTTCATTAGCACCTCTTATGCAATTAGGAACAGTCACTAGGGAGGAAATACCATTTTGGAAGGGGCACTTGGTAACCTTGCTGGATACCAATCAGCTGCTCACCACAACAAGACACCAAGAGAGAACATGGTCTAATGATACTTGAGATAAGTTCTCCTGACAAACAGCCAAAAATGATCAAGCTGTGGCTCAAAGTCACTCACCTGGTCTCCTTTTTCTCCTCTCAGTCCAGGTAAACCTCGAGGACCAGGAAAACCTGCCTCACCCTGAAAATAAGGCAAAGAAGTATGTGAAATCTAGAATGTTCTAGGACAGACCATGCCCAAGTTTTCTCATGGGATTGATTACAGATGTAGTTTGCTGAAGGAGAATGGGATTAGTTTAATTATCAAATAATTTATTATTTTTTGAAAATCATTACTTAAAACAGCAGTTAAGACATCTCCTTTTTTGCCTGTTAACAGATGCCATGGAATTTAGGACATAATTTTTCATGCTGCTCTGTAGCAGGACCAAGCAAGCAAATAAAAGCAGCCAGAGAAATTAAATCTAACATTTATTTTCATCTTTAATGATCTGGCATAGTCTGGAAATGCAAAAACTGGGCTGTATTAATCTGAAGAGTATGGATGTCACCTGAGGAACAGCTCTAGAATTTTCTGGATGCACTACTGCACATTTAGGTTTACTTCTATTTGAACCTTACCTTTGAGTTTCTGCTTTGTAATACTTCCTATTGGAGTAATTATGATCTCTGTGTCTTGTGATTTCTCCTAAATATATCAAGTATACCCAAATTTAGCTCCTGGTTGACCCAGTTTGTCATCTGAAAATAACCATGTGGTTTCCTATTTACAATTATTCTGCTATCTGCATTTATCATGTAAGATCACAAAGGGTCTGAGTCACGGACAGGATCTAAATTTTTCTATTCAATTGAAACAAGAAAAGGTGATCCCTGCTCCAATGACATTATCTCAAGTATGGGAAGAACCAAAAGACCACTCATCATGATATAGGTGCAATGAGTCTCTTGACAAATTCAAGTGAGGTGCAAGATTCTCTGATGACTGAGGATGACTAGGAAGATCAGGGTGATGTTAGGAGAATTTTAAAGAAAGTGACATTTGGTGACAGAGGGAGTGGTGCTTTCTCAGCACCATGGGAAGACCCTGGATGATCATGGAAACATAAATTCATAGAATGGTTTGGGTTGGAAGGGCCCTTAAAGATCATCTAGTTTCAACTCCCCTGCCATGGATAGGGACACCTTCCACTAGACCAGGTTGCTCAATGACACATCCAACCTGGCTGTGAACACTTTCAGGGATGGGACACTCACAGCTTCTCTGGGCAGGGGTGGAAATGCTGATGAGATCCCAGAAATTAGGAGAACAATCAGAGGGCCTAACATTAAAGAAGAAAAAGGAGAATTTGGAGGGAAAATAAAAACATGCAGTGCAAATTTCATCTCTGGAAAGGTCCTCATCAGTGAGCCTGTATGAGCTCAAGGACAGAAAGAAAATATAAAACAGCCAATGTGGATTTGTTAAAAACTAATCATATCAAATCTATCCAGTTCCCCCCCTTGACACGACAACTAAACAGACAAGAAGGAAGCATTTCTGTGATGTATCTTGACTTTAGTTAGACATCTGACATGGGCCAACATGACATTCTCATTAGCAAACAGTAGAAATGTAGTGCAAAGCATCTCTGGAGGATGGTGTAAAACTGAATGAAGAAACCACATTCACACACCTGCTATTAGCTGTTTCCTGTCAAATTCAGAGAATATATGAAGTGAAGCCCTCTAAGGGTCTGCACTATTCAATATTTAATTTACGGCTGAGGTGACAGAAAAGAGAACATTTAAGAAATGTGTGGAGAACACCACACTGTGGAGAGTGGGGAAAGTGTTTGGAAGGTGATATTACAATTCAAAACAGCCCTGTGTGGGAAGACAAACTGGAACAGAGGCAGTGCTGTGGTCAGAGTCTAACCCTTCATTGCACTGGGACCAAGCCTGCCTGGAAACTGCAAGCCTGGGAATTTGTTTGCTCAGCTACGATGAAGTAACACCAAGGAAGGGTCTAGACACTCCTCCCTTAGAGCCTGATGCAAGCACTCCTGAGGAGAAATTTGCCCATGCCATGGTGATATTCCCTTACTTGGGACACCAGGTAAGGACACTTTTCTGGGAATTGAGTGATACCTATTAGGTACTTTATAAGGAAATTTTGAATAGAAACAGAACAGTCTCCACTCTCAGGGTAGTGTAATTGTCCACTTAATAAGTGCTTTATCCTGATAAACCTCAATTTGCACCTCAGACTTGGAGCCTTATTTCTTCATTCATAGAATCATAGAATCATTAAGGCTGGAAAAGACCTCTAGTCCAACCATCAACCTAACACCTCCACTATGTTCACCACTAAATCATGTCCTCAGGTGCCATATCTGCACATTTTTTTAACATTTCCAGGGATGGTGACTGCTCCACTTTCCTGGGCAGCTTGCTCCAATGCTTGACAATGCTTTCTGCAAAGAAATTCTTCCTAATATCCAGCTGAAACCTCCCTGGGTGCAACTTGAAGTCATTTCCTCATGTTCTGTCATTTGTTACCTAGGAGAAGGGTCTGACCCCCACCTTGCTACGATGTCCTTTCAGGCAGCTGTAGAGAGAAATAAGGTTTACCCTGAGCCTCCTTTTCTCCTGGCTAAACAAACCCAGTTCCCTCATCCACCTCTCATAGGAAAGGGGTAGATAGCAGCAGGACTCTGACTGCAACACTGTGACAAATAGAAAAAACGGCCAGCAATTCCTGAAATATTTCCCACAGCTTGGGCAAATTTCCTACTTGAGAGTCTTCATAGACAACTTCTTCCCTTACTGCCTCCAAATCCAGTGGATTGTGCCTTATTGCACAAGCCAGAATGGGCCATGACCACCCTCTTAGTTCATCTTTATGGCCGAAGATTGGTTGGAGACTGGTAGGAGTAAGAGAAAACAGTAAGACTTTTCCATTGCTGGCATGTACTCTGTACCCCAAAATCTTAAGAGGTATGCCAAAGATATGAGACTCTGTCTTATACAGATTTCTCTTTCTACAGATTTTCCTATTACAGGTGAGAAGCTGACATGCAGATAACAATGTCAACACCTATGGTTAGTGATCTTGACTGGGCTCTGGGTAGCTCTGTGCTTCAGGAAATCACAAGACATTGCCCTGGTTCTTCACTGAGCTCATCAATTGAGTGCTGAAACCCAAATCCCAATACAAAAATACTAAGATAACTGTGTAACAGTCACCTGGGGTTATTTCCTAGCAAGCATTTACAGCTTAGAAGTGACAGCATTACCCCTTGCATCACACTTGCAAATAAGGTCCTCATCTTCCAGAACCAGCATACTGTATTAACATGAGGTGTGAAGGAAACTAAACACTTCAGCCATTCTGCACTCCTTTGCTCCCCTATCCACCAGGAATAAGATGATTGGACTTTCTAGGATCAGTTTTTGTTCTGGAACTTTTCATTACTCAATTATGAGACTCAGCTGTGAGTGTCATCCCTCCATCTGTTGCAGCTTCCAATCGCAGATGCAAACAACATGCATAGATCTTGTCATTGGCAAATGGCTTTGTTATTGCATGTGATCACTTTATATTGCTTTGACATGTAGGCCTGGCTGTGAAGACCATTTTTCCTACTCTCCTGCTCACCTGCTCACCAGGTTGGCCACGGCTCCCTGGTTCACCCTGGAAAAACAAAAGCAAAGCTTTAACATTCTAAGGACCTGATCCTTTGGTAAGAACACTTTCTCATCAGTAATATGTGTCCCCTATTATCCTGGCCCATGTTGTTCTACCTCTGTCCCATAAGGCACTGAAATTGCCTTCTTGATGGCTTGGGAACACAGACCACAGGGAATCAAGGCAAGGTCCGGGACAGATCTCCCTACACACTTAGGCTTGATAGAGAAACATCAAACAGGGTTTGGTATTTTGGAACACCACATACTCTGAAAGGCAATGAGCCTCACCTGCTGATCGCCTTATGTCTTCAGCTTCAGGGGAATCTTACTCTCCTGACTTGAGTATAAGACCTTTCAAAATCACAACTTGATTGACTCAGTGACTACAGTGGACTATGAAACAAAATCCCTTACCTTAGGGCCAGCTTTTCCAGGAAAGCCTTCTTCACCCTTTTCTCCTCGTTCTCCCTGCAGAGAACCCAAGATGTCAATGTACAAAATCCTCTGGTAGTGCAGCATGTTTGCAAGCAACAGTGAGAAATATTTTAACTCAGATCCTCAGTATCAGCCTAAGGATGTAAATGGAGTCATGTGACAATATGTTTCCTGGGATGTTTTTTCAGTCTAGTGCTGTTTGCTATCACATCTCCTATACCCATCACTCTACTGGAATATTTCTGGAATAACACAAAGTCAACCACTGTTACGTCAAATATGACCCTAGTGAACTATCTGGAAAATCACACCCCCCAATCAGTTTCTTCAAACTGTACGTGGTCAGAAGGTTAGAGAGTGTTAAGAAAAAAACCAAAGGCATAAAATTTTAGGATTGGGACCTTGCTCCCTGGGTCCATTAGGTAAATACTTTGAAACTGATCTTCCAGTGTGGATGGTGTCAGCAGAGGCTGCAGTGGTTGAAATTTTCTATACAGATGAGAAGTGCACTAGGTACTACATGAGGCTGTGGATAAAATCCAAAGTTCATTTAATGTGAGGAATATATTATGGGCTCCAAATTTCTGACCTTTATTCATCAATAAATGGGAGCTGGGGGCTCTGCTAGACCTGAGCTCATAAGCAAGAAGACTGCTGCCAGTATAGTCCAAGGCAATAGATGGTTAAGAGCTGTTATCTTGATCCAATATAGTGTCATAATTCCCAAAGCCTACCTTGGCCTCTGTAGTCAAAATATAGCACATTTCTTCGACATTTATTTGCATAGGGATGACTGTTCAGCCAGTGTGTCTTCTATTTCTAAATCTCCTATTTCCCTTCTCCCACAGCAGAGACAACAGAGGAGACAACTTGTCCCAGTCTGTTACTTGGAAAAGTTTTCAAATGGGGTTTAAGAAGCAGGATACAAGAAAGAGCTATCTTTCTGCCACATAGATCTACAGAAGCCTTAGGGGGATGGCATCTTTTCTTTCCAGCCCTTAAGGAAGGAAAGAAATGAACATCTTTGGAGCCTGTCACACTTCTTTGTTCTTCTTCTTTGTGTCTCGGACATATGCCTTGACTTACCAGAGACACTGGATTTCCTGAGTGACAGTAGAAGCTTTTCTGTTTGCAATGCTCAGCTGTGTTTGCCAAATAGGATGCAGCAGTTGAAGACTCAAAGAGGTTGTCTCTTTCCTGATATATTACAACAACATCTTCACCGTGACTCAGTACAGTGCAATCACACCACCTGACTTGGCCCTGGAGCTTCACAGGTGGCTGGGAGATGTGGGACAGGTGAGGTGGTGTTAGGCTCTGGAGATGTGCCTACCTTCCTGCTTATCCTTAATAGCTCAACTGCAAAGATCTGCCCAGGTAAGTAGTTTAATTACAATGTACATGGTGTCACTTGCCTTTTGACCTGGAAGCCCAGGCAACCCATTGAGTCCATCTTTGCCAGGCAACCCCTAAACAAGAGGAAATCATAAGCTGTAAGTGCTGGCTCTTTAAAACATTATCAGCAAACTCAGCATAAGGAAGCTCAGTTCATCCCTCCTGCCACTCACCCAAGTTTAAGAAAAGAAGAACCACCTCATGCATTTTGTTTTGACCTTTTTTTTTCCTCAAAATAGAGGAAATTTTGTTACTTAAAAAAGATAGAAATTCTCACATTGCACATATTTTTAACCTGCATCCCAGTTTTAGGCAATGACCACTTGATGTCAGCATTGTTACAGAGAAACACCAGTAGGGAGCTTTCATGCACTGTGGATTCTTAAATAAATTTTAACTTATCTTACTTACATTTTAACTTATCATTCTCTATAAGAGACTCTATTATCTGTAGCTATAAAGATTTTTTTGATGTCTATTTCTCCTTTTAAATATTGATAATTTCTTACACATTACATAGAGTCCTGAAATTAAATTATACAACACATAGTGACAAAATGGTTCAGCAAGATAAGAATTAAAATTACATCCTGTAATGCATTTAAAATGGTAAGAAAAAGCTCTGTCCCCTTTCTGAATGTCAGTCAATTCCCAAACACTGTAGGCTGTAGGTGGCAATTCTGTACTAAGCATTGAATAATTCACCTTTAGTTAAGACCCCACAAAAATTGCTATGCTCTGCTAAATCTGAGATTTTAATTGCTAGTTATTTGGCCTGATTCAGAAAATTCCAGGTTTGGAAAAACAGTATCTTGTCAAATGCAAAAAGACTTTTGAAAGGTATCATAGAAAGAAAATATCATGGTCCCATTGTGTGGGAATAGTGGGGCTGCACCCAGTAAAATTTTTACTCATAGAAGACATCAGAGACTAACATCTGCATTAAAGGTGACAGTTTTGAAGCCCATGTTAAAGCCTTATGTGCAGATGAGATGTGGGAAACAAAGCAGACTTGAGAATTAAACTATCTGAAGTAATGGAGAGCTTTGAGTTGAGGGAAGCAGTTCCTCAACACTTACAGCTGGTCCCGGTGGTCCAGTTTTACCAGAAACTCCAATCTCTCCTGGCAGTCCCTGAAAAATGAAATCGAAAGGAAAAATCAATCAGTATTTCTGTCCTTTGCAGGAAACTCACTGGAGATTGCTGCTTTCAATTGAAGTGCAGCTTTCCCTAGCATGGCAGTCAGGGAGACTGCCCTGGGGAGTCCTGTAGACAGAGACTTATCCCCAGGTAGCACTGATGTGGTTCCAAGGCTCAGCACAGAGAATCTGTCCTCTAGGACCAGCTACAGCTTTGCAGTGAGAAAATAAAAAACACACATTGCCAGAGGCCCTGGCTCAGCTCCCACCGAAACCCATGAACTAAAATTCTCCCCAGCTGTTTTTCCTTCCCCTTGGTATAAAACAGATAAGCCCCAAGCTTTCTTACCGGTGCTCCAGGTGGTCCAGGGGGTCCAGCAGTGCCTGGGGGCCCTGGAGGTCCCTGCAAGAGAGGAAATAAAATCTGTTTATCAAACTCTCTGATAGTGGCTGAAAGCCTCAGGTCCTTCCAGGTGTAGTAGGGCCCCTATAGGAAATAGGCAAAAAGTACTGAGCTTTATTTCATTATCTTCTACCCAAAAAATTCAAGATGCCAAATTGAGCTCCGAGGGAGTCATGCTTACAAGCAGAACAGGGTCTCCAGCTTAAGCCACTGCTACCATTGCTACAAAGTGAGCTCCAGTGTAAGAGACAGAGGAGCTGAAAGGTAGCAATGGTACCATAAAGCAGTGGGATCCCTTGGAGCATCCAGCCTAATTTAGCCTTGATTCATATTGTTTCAAAGTGAACAATTCACATCAGCAAAATTATTGCTGAAAGCAGCTAGTGGTTGGCATAAGCTTGTGATTTGTGCTTGTTCTGTTTTGGGGGTAAAATTATGAACCCAAAACTATGTAGAAACACCGTAGTGAATCAAGTGTTTCAAAACAAATGCACCACCATTTTGGTGCTCAAAATTATGAACTCGAAACTATGTAGAAACATCGTAGTGAATCAAGTGTTTTAAAACAAATGCACCACCATTTTGGTGCTCTACATTGCCTGGTTGGTAGAGAAAGGTCCTCACAAACAGACTTTGATGAACACGTTCTGTTGGAACTATCTTAACATCCTTACTCACTTCCCTGCAACAGCTGTTTATCTTAGGGAAAATATTCTCTCAACAGCCATCCAATTTGCAGAGGAATTTATTTTTGTGTATTGAGCAAATTGTTAAATTTGGCTTCCTAACTGAGAAATTTGTTTCCAGATTCCACAGATCTTAACATGTCTGAGATGCAGAGGTGTTTGTTACTGCCAGTTTCCCCTGTAGACAAGACAGGATTTCTCCTGTGCTCAGAACAAAGAATGTGTTCATGTATTTTTTGGATCAGGACATGAGCAAAAAACATGAGGATAGATGTGAGAAATAAGATATATGACTGAGTTGAAATTTTACCCTGGCTGCCTCTTTCTGTCTTTCTAACATGACGATTCCATTAATTTTCAGTTTTGAGCACCAGAGAGTTCTGGTATGATTGTACTTAAAAAACAACAAACAACACCCCCACTCTATCCAAACCCTCTGTAAAGATTTGAAAGTCAATAATTGATACAGGATAGAAAATGAACAGACATCATTTTCCCTGTCACCATTCAATAGTAAAGTATTACAAGACATGGATCAGTATTAGCATTTCAAATTTAAGAAAAAAATGAAGCTGAAGAGAAGGAAATGGTGTAAAAATGTGAGGACATGGAGTTTTTGTGACATGGTTTGGCATAGATGATAGCAGATTAGCAATCTTTATAGAATACACTTGCTAAATTCAGCCAGAAGCTAAGACAGTCTCTCTCTCACCAATAGATGGGGCAAAACGACCATAAAAGGGTCCTGTAGCTGCCCTTGCCTCCCATAATCTCCTTTCACTGAAAGCCATAACGGACATGTAATTATTCTATCAACAACATTATCATTTGTAGAGTGCCTCAAATGTGACCAACGCTAAAATATCCCCAGAAAGTTGTGCTTTGGGATGTTGCTGATATAATTTCTGGGGAATCCTGCATCAGCATCTGGGAATGTTGGTTCAGCTGCTATTGCAGGTGGGTCCTGCAAATAAAGATTCTAGTTGCAACAGGAGACACTTGGTCAAGACTATCCAGCACTTAAAAAAGACTTCACCATTCAAACAGAAGAGTCAACAGTCCAAATTAGCCCAGTACAAGAGAGGCAGCCACACACAAACACAAATGTGTGTAGATGCAACTGGATGGAGTGACCTCAGACACCAGGGACATGGAAATTCTGTTTGACCCACCTCTACATTGCTAAGAGGCCCTACAGAAAGTAAAGACTCCAAGAAAGGGCTTCCACGAAGACTGGGTGGAGTACTGGGAAAGAAGGCAAAGCTTTAGGAAAGGGCAACTAACTTACTCAGATTGGGCTATGTGTAAGTGCAGCAAAGAAGATGCAAGATTTCTCTTTGCAGGCTTTCCTTGACAATTCCATTGGTTCCTTCCTAACAGCTTAATTTTGTTCTCACTCTCTCTGCCAATAAGTGAACCATCTGCCCATGAAACACATATCTTTCATGGCTCTACAACAGGGAGCTTCTATCAAACATGAAAAACCCCAGCCAGGACTCAATCTCAGCCCAAGCAACCCCAAGTATGATGTGAATTACTCCATACAAAACAGACAGGGGTCAATCTGACCTAAAAGCAAAGTCTGACTCAAGTCCTACTCAAGCATCTGTCAGCAACCTATATAATCCCTAAAATGTGAGGTGTTGCATCCTCCTCAACCCAACTATTTCTCCTAGTAACTCTTGGTATTCTTACTATCCAAGACAATTTCTAATTATTCTTTTAAACTTTCTGTATTCTAGACCACAATGACCTTATGCAACCATAAGTTCTTAAATGGAAGCCCACTGTTCCTCTTCCTAAATTGCCACTAATAATTTCATATCATTGGTCTCCAAGAGCTAATTACCTGGGCTATCACATACAAACTGGTTTACAGGTATCTTCACCACATGTTGCATTAACAGATGCTAATGGGAAGCTCTTCTAATAAAATCTTCTCTGAGATGGACATGGAGGAACAGTTTTGTGCAATGACCAGCAGTATCCCTTGGAGATGCCCAGGGTGTGACAGCCTGTTCCAGCTGACTGCACACACCAGTACATCTACTGTCCTACTGGATTTCTTGTTTTCTGCAGTCTGGGCTACAGCAAGTGATGGGACAGAGAGAAATAAAATGGCAGAAATGCATCATAAATGTCCTTTATAGAGCATTCTCTTTGCTACTTGCAGAGCAATTCTGTTTCACTTGCCTATAAAACTTCTCTTATTGTAGCTCATCTTCTGCCTTCTGAGTATAATTCAGAGCAAGGAATATTCTTTCCAAGTATTTAGAATGGACCAAACTGACAGCATTTATTTGTTATTAACAAAAACAACACCATGAAACTACAACAGCAGGACTGTGTACAATGTCCAACCCCAAAATCTCATGCCATCAGTTTTCTTTGCTTCCATTTTTAACTGAAGCCAGATTAAAGTACCTGATTTAGTTTACCACCACTTTCAGAGATCACTGGATGAATTATATAAACGAGAGTCCCTGTCCCAAATTCAGACCCCAGGGTTGTTCCATTAAAACCCTGATCTAGAAGGAAATAATCACAGTGGGGGTTTTTTTCTGGCTGGCAAACTCCGTGAAGTGTGCTTTGTAGAAGTGGAAGAAAAAACTGATACATGAAAACTTGATTTTAAAATAGGTATGCAAAACCTCAGTTTGGAAAACAAATGAAGAACATGGATCTTTTATCAAAATATTTAGACCTAAATATGTTAAAACTGTTGTTTTGTAAGAAAAATGTTTCAAATATTCATTAAAAACTAAAATCCAAATAGTGTGTGTGCACCATGCAGTGGGACATCTTTAAAAACATTACAGGAGGGTAGATCTTTTCAGCCTTGTGTTTTCATCCAGCTTCATTCCTTAGACAATGGAATGCAGGAACAGTTCTCAGAAAAGAAATCTGACACTCTTTATATTGGAGGAACAGCTGTGCCTGTCCACCAGGATCCACTAAATGATATGATCCTCTTCCACTCTGTACCTTTCTGAAAGACAGGCTGGGAAAGGCAGAGCTATTAAGATTTAGATTCTGCACTCCCTAAGGAAGCTGTGAGAAGGAACAGAAACCTTTGTGACTCCATCAGTAGGCTGCTTGGCTTAAATCTCTTGTCCATGAGAGAAGGGATGACTGAGTCTTAGAGGGAGGTGAACAAATGCCATTCCACAATGAAAACTGGAGTCTGATGGCTTTCCCAGACACCTGCCTCTGGAGGCAAAGCCTGCACAGACATATTTTATGTATATTATTCCATGGATTCTCTTGCACTATGAGAAAGGCTTAGATAAACCCTTAACTCATGTCAAAACAAACTGTGATCTGGGCTTTTCAGGCAGTGTGCCACCTTTATGAATGTGCTGGGAAGAGATGGGAAGAGAAGAAGGGACACACAGGAGAATCCTGTCTGCTGCTGAGTGCAAAATGAGTAACTGAGGTGCTGACAGCCTTTTTTCCTACACTGTGTGCTTGTCTCCACTTCAAAACTAACTAATCCCAGTGATTTCACCTCTCAGAAAGGCTCCACAGATCCTTCCTGTTGGTTTTGCACTCTCTCCCCTTTACTTCCACTCCTCTTCCATCAGAAATGAAGCTGTTGCAGCCAGTTTTGTGGAGCAGCCCACGTCTCACTGTTGCTACTCCAGGTCTCCTTCTCTTCTGCTGCATCTGAGTGGCTTCTAGGGTCAGCTACTCAAATCTGCTCTTCATTTCTTAGCCCAGGCACTGCAGTATTCATAAGCAAACTACTGTGAATTAGAATTATAGAATCATAAAAGCATTTAGGTTGGAAAAGACCTCTGAGATCATCAAGTCCAACCATTAACCCAACACTGCCAGGACCACCACCAAACCATATCCCTGAGCACCACACCTATATGTCTTTTAAATGCCCCTAGTGACAGTGATTGCACCACTTCCCTTAGCAGCTTGTTCCAACACTTGACCACCCTTTTGGTGAAGAACCGTTTCCTAATATCCAATCTAAAATTGAAATTATTACTGAATTATTTGCAGTAATGCTGCATTAGAGCACCTTTTCTATCTTTGCTTAAATCCTGCCTTACAAATCAAGACAAAGGTAGGAGGATACAGGAAAAAAAAGCTGTTGCTGATAACACTGAAAATCAAAAGCCTAAAGAGCCAACAAATCTGAACATTTACCTATGATCCATGTCCTATACTCAGCATCAGTGACAGTGCCATAATTCATAAGTGGATGAGGTCTCCAGTTATTTCACCAGGTGGCATTGGAATAGGAGTACCAACACTATTTTTCAAATTAACTTTTTTTCAAGAAAACATTCTCTGGGTTGTTTTTCCAACTCTGTAAAAGTACTGAATAAAGTTGACTTTGTACATAGCAGTCTCTCCAGGAGAGTTTCCTAATTCCAATGAAAGGCAGCATTTGTTTAATTTCTTCACTTAATGTAAGCTATGGACATGATGTCTTTTGTCTACAGAGGAAGATTTATTTCCCTATGTGTTTGCTTGGAGTTGGCTTACTGAGTCAGTGCAGTAAATGAGAAAAACAACAAAAATACTCCTTTGTTGCCTTTTGTTTCAGCACTATTAGTAATCTGCACAGGTGAAGACTTTTTTTCTTTTTTTTTTTTTAAGGTATAGATCTTATTAAAGATAGCTCTGAGCAATATCTTCCAATTTCAAACAGCACGGGCAAAGTTTGAATTCAATCTGAGATTTGCAGCTGGGGCCTGTATGCTTTTCTTACATTTTGCAGTTTTAACTTGTGTTATAAAAAGGACACTAAGGACACTGTGTATTTCAGAGGAGATAATTTATTTCCTGAATTACTTAAGAAAAGCTAAGTTTGAGCTCACACCCTACGGACAAGTCTATACTAACTGAATCACTGGGAGCCATGACCATAATAGGTACAGCTTGTACTGGTCTTTCTTTCAAGTCTTAGTTATATCAACAGATTATCTAGCATAAGGCAAACCACAATAACAGGCCAGAGATATTGCAAGTGTGAGGCATAGGGTTTGGGGATTTTTTGTTGCTTTTTTTTATTTAATCTCAAAGAGTTCTAATTTGTTGCCACAGAATCGCATAATGGGTAAGGTTGACACCACAGTGGGCCATCTGGTCTGACCTCCCTGCTCAAGCAGGGTCATCCTAGAGCACATTGGATCCAGACAGTTCTTAAATATCTCTAGTGAGGGATACTATGCACCCTCTCTGGGCAACCTGTACACCCACAAAGTAAAGAAGTTCTTCCTCATATTCAGGTGGAACTTCCTGTGCATCAGTTTCTGCCCATTGCCTCTTGTCTTATTGCTTGACACCAGTGAGCAGAGCCTGTCCTCACCCTCTTGACACCCTCCCTTCAGATATTTGTATACATTAATGAGGTCTCCTTTCACTCTTCTCAAGGCTGAACAAGCCCAACTCCCTCAGCCTTTCCTCATAAGGGAGACACTACAGTCCCTTAATCATCTTTCTAGCCCTCTACTGGATCAGCTCCAGGAGCTCTATGTCTCTCTTGTACTGAGGAGTCCAGAACAGGACACAGTACTCCAGATTCAACCTTACTAGGACTGAATAGAGGGGGAGGATCACCTCCCTCAACCTGCTGACAATATTCTTCCTAATGCACCCCAGGATATCATTTGCCTTCTTGGCACCCAGGGCACATTGCTGATTCATAGACTGCTTGTTGCCACCAGGACCCCCAGGTCCTTCTCCACAGCCTCGCTCTCCAGCAGGTCAGCGCCCAGGGTTATTCTTCACCAGGTGCAAGACCCTGCATTTGCCTTTGTTGAATTTCAGACAGTCTTCTCTGCCCATCTCTCCCACCTGTCGAAGTCCTTCTGAAGGGCTGCACAGCACTCTGGGGGATTGGCCACTCCTCCTAGCTTTATTTCATTGTTTGTTTGGCTGTCTCACAGTTGGCCAGCATGTACCTGCTCAGCTTGAGAAATCTTGAGAGTGGCTCGATTGTAGGTCCTTGTTTTAGTAAAACTTTGGTCTCCACTGATGATAGAAACTGGATCTTCAAAAGGAGCAGACACCTGCATCCCCATCCCTAATCCTCCAGCTGAACCCCAGCCCAGTAACTCAGTGATATAGCTTGGAGTGTCTGAACTCTTGGTTGGCACTGGGGCATCATTCCCTCCCTGTGGACCCTGGAAGCAGAGCCTTTATGGTTCACCCAGTGTACACTGCCTGACTGCAGATCTCCTTCCTCCTCAGGATACCCCCCAGAAAAGCATTTGCAAAGGTACCTCATCAGCTGCCTTCAGCCCTCCCCTGAACTCTTCCTGTCAACAGATAATGGGATAAATAAGGTATGCTGAGATCTCAGGTGACCATGCAGAACTGCACAGGCTGTTTTCCTGTGCTTGGTATCCATCCATCTATTTCAACTGAAAGCTGTTTACAGAACTGCTCATTTTTCAGTCTGCATTTGAACAGCCTATTGCAATAGAAGCTTGGCCCATGATTAAGGTTCCTGGACAGCAAAATAGTACAAATAAATAATAACAACATAAACACATTATGAGTTCAGATGTCTGTGTCCTTGCTGCAGGAAAATGATTCACATCCAAAGGGTAAATAATACCCAGAGTGTCTATTCCAGGGCTTAATGATGTTGTGAGATGCACCATTTCTAAAGGTCACTGGAAAATGGATGTTCATCTTTCGGGGTGCTGACTGGACAACACAGAGAAAATAAGCACATGGACAGGTTCACCACAACAGATGATTTAGAAGAAAAAATAAATATTGAAGAATATTTTTGGATTAAAATTTAGTTTGAGTTGGTTCATGTGCAAGGAATGAGACAAAACTAGGGCTACTCTATTGTCACAAAACATCCCCAGACTAGCTGAGAAGTTGCCTCCTAGATGCTGCTTCAAAGGTTGACACATTAGCTCTCAAATGGTTTGAGAGCTGACTGACTCAGCTCAACTGCAGTTCATCACTGGATCACAGCATCATAGAATATCCTGAGTTGGAAGGGCCCACAAGAGTAGCCCTTAGGTCAGTTCCCTTGCACAGCTGCCTGATCTTCTGCAGCTTCGCAGTTGGACTGATCATGACAGCAACTATATTTCTTGACAAAGCCCAACAATAACTTCAGATTTCATTACTGTGATCTTCAGCAACAATGTGCCTTCTACAGATCCTAGATCTACTCCTTCCTTTTGCCCATACAGATATCAATGGGTAGAATCAGGTCAGAAAACAAAAGTGTATTTACATTTAAAATACCAGAGGAAAGGTAGACTATTTTTGCATCCTAATCTAGTTTATATAAGGCTAACTCAAACCAGTTGGCCCTCAATACCATAGGCTTCCATACATAGCTTGAATCCATGGAACTGCAGGTAACCACTTTTCTTCCTGGGTATTTTTGGGGCACAGTCTAATTAAGAAAAGAAAATGCTGATAAAATGCTTAAAAAAATCTAATGTCACAAAAAGTGCTGTTAAGCTGAAAAGTAGTTTTGTCACAAAATGAATGTAAGCATTTTCTCCAAAGAGAAATATGTAAATCTGCAGTAATATGTCCAGAACAGAGTGCCACTGCAGGAATAGGAACAATATTTTCCCTTTCTTGCAGTTAGCTTGCAGGAACAGGCAATTTAAGTATCCCTCAATGGGACTAGTGTTCTATGCAGTTTTAATTAACATAAAATTTGCTAACTTTATTTAGACTGTGAAGAAAGGAAAATTACTTAATGCAATGTCAACTATTTTCTCAGATACATTTATAAAATTGCTAACACATGCATATATATATATTTAATTTGCAGGCAACTTGAGCTGAGAAAGTGTGACATTGTTTGGATAGATACTGTCAGGTACCTTAGAAATAATACATGGAGAAAAATCTTCCTCCAAAATGGAGAAAAATCCTCTCCAATGGTACAGAAGGCATGGGGGACCTTTTACCATTATCCAGTGGAAATAAAAGCAGCTAACCAACCAAAGAAAGCAAAACCTAAACCAACAAAGCAGGGAGTTGGAATCAAGGATCCTCATGAGTCCCTCGTAACTTAAGGTGTTTTTTGATTCTAAAATCTTTTAAATTCATTAGGAATACAGTCTGCTGCTGAAATACTTGCAAACTAGATACTGTACCAAAGGAAAAATCTTAAAATATGTAAACCAGTATCAAGTGGTGTTTTGAAGGGCAAAGTTCCCAGCTGGACATGAAAGACTTCACCTGCACAGGGTTGCAAGCAGAGAGGATGTCAGAGACATCCTCCACAGACATGTGAACAGCTCATTACAAAACATCTGCCACACAAACCACTTCTAGATAATTTCTCGTGGTTACAAGGGCATAGCTTGCCAGAGGAAATAAATGACCAGTATCTGCTATCTAGCAGTGTGCTGCTTGTTGCAATACATCACCAACAGCTGTAGTGATGGAGGCTCATCATTCCTGCCCAAAATGCAACCAGGGTTTGAAATAGGATCCCAAAACCAAAGCTCTCTTTGTGAATTTATTACTGAAAAGGGACTGAATGAAATGCTCAGTCTTATCCCGAGTGGTCAGCACGATGTGAGGTTGCATCTTTCCTGCCTGAGGACATTCCCACAGATATTTTTCTTGTTGCAGAGGTGACCCTACAAAGTGACTCGAGTCAGCTGAATTTGTCTACAAAGTTAGAAAGAAAGCAAGCCAGAAGCAAGGTTAGTGTTATTATAATGCAGGGCAGAATGGTTTGATCCAAGGTGAAGCCAAATCCTCTCTGATGATTCTTAACATATACAGAACTGTTTTGCCCTTATGATGTTATAGATTGTGATATGTGGAGCACTAACTTGTCAAAAGTTTCAAAGAAAGGTAGTAAGGGGTCATTAACTTAAGACATCCTTCCTTGCAGGGAGAACAAACATAGTTTTAAGCCCCTGTGTCTATTTTCCTCCATAAGTCAATACTCATTCCTCTATTACAAGTAAAAATATGGTATCAAAAGCCACAAAATCAGTCTTGTGTTCAAAGTGTGTTTTCTGAGCAGTAAATACCTTTTAAACTGCTTCTTCCCTCAAGACTGTAGCACAGGAGGTCTACCTGCAATTGCCAATTCACACAGCCAACAATTGGCTGAGACACTGCCCTGAATACTATGAAACACTAATCAGTGCTTTCCCCCTGGAATGATGCTGCTCTATGCACAAGCAAAGGGGAAATCACATGCAAAACACCTCCTTACATCTCTGTCCAAAGATGTTGAAAAACAGTGGAAGATAGAAGTAGTTATGACAGACAGACAGACTTCTCTCAGTCACAGCAGGATAAATTAATTTGGCTCTTAAAAGAAAAACATCACCTTCAAAGATGGTGCAGACAAAAAGGTCACACTTCCTACATTGTAGTTCTAAGTCATCTGCTGCCACAAAACGTGTTTTGCCACATATGGTATGAAAATGAAGAAATCAGCACTTACCTGAGGGCCGATCAGACCATTGATTCCTGGGAATCCTGGTTCTCCCTTTTTACCCTGCATGTTCAACAGAGGAGCAAATATCAGACAGCAGACCAAAGGCTGTTATTGACTTTCCAAAGTCTTTCATCCCCAAGGTGGTAAATTACTGTAACATGAGTACAGTAAACACAGAAGCCAGAAATGAAGGCAACAGACACCATTTAGATGTGAAACTCCAGTTGTCTTTGACAGTTCTGTATCTCCCAAATAGTCCTAAACTTGAGGGCTGTTCTCATGCACATCATGGCATCTCCTACACCCTGCAAAACCACTTGACTGCTCCCTACAGAGGGTCAGAGATGTCACAGTGCTGAGATGCAGCCAAGAGGGCACCAAGTGTAGACAGATGATGAGAGGCACTTTCCTCACTGCAGTCTAGCCCATGCTGGGAGGCACTTTCCTCACTGCAGTCTAGCCCTTCACCCATCCCCAGCAAAGCCAAGCAGTGTCCTGTCTGTTCCTTGCACCATTTCAAGCATTAAGAAAGAAAATAATTAGGAATTCTGGTGCATGGATGACTATAAAAAATTCACAATCTCTGAGCTGGGAAACAGGAATTCATGAGGCATTTCTAACTAGGGTTGGCATCACCACCAAGGGACAGAGCTCACTGACTCCTCTGCAAACAAAAGAGATCCCTCAAAAGGAACCAGACAACTTTGCCGGTGCAAGGGAAGAATAAGCCAGTACCTGGAGTATACCATTATGACAAGTTCACCTAGATTGATGCTGCAGGATCTGTGTTCCCATGGGTTAGACCAAAAGGAAAACATCCTACATGATTAAAATCAGGAAGAAAGGATGGAGTAAGCACTGCAGTTAAAGCAGAGCTTGGATTTGTTTTTCAATCCAACAGTTAACTTGTTGTGTTCCTTCAGGCAAGTCACATATTTTTTAAAAAATGACCTATTCTTCCCTTGTGTAATAGACATGGAATCACTAATATTTAGTAATATTCTAGGAGAGTACAAGAGGAGTCATGTAAATATCTGAGAGACAGAGAAGTTACTTTTTTCTTCATCATTTCTTCTTCTGATGCAGACTGATTTTCTTTTCAGAAGGAAAATATAATTGAGCAAGTTTCATGTCAGTGATGATGTGAATGGTCATACAGATGCATGTCATATATATAATTTTCCTTTATTTTTCTTTATTGAAATGTATCCAGAAAAAAATCCATCAACAACAGCCTCCTGCTGACTTAAATGAATGAAAAAGCTAAACCATTGCAAACAAAACTAGTTTTTGCCATATTTTCCTTCATTTTGACTGAGATTCATTAGCTGTTGTGTCAGAATCTGATATTTTAATTATTTTCCTCATAAAAAACCAACAACTAAACAAACCAACAAAATACAGTGGTCATATACAGAAGAATTTGAGAAGAAAATCTAAGGAGTGATTATAGGGTCTTTGGTTATCAGGAGTTTGTAATCATTCCTAGGACTCTAATACCAATAAAAATTTGCATTTTATACTCAAGCACATGCACAATTCATGAATGTTCCTTCTACTTTCCAACATCCATCATTTCTTTTCTTGCCAAAGCCAAAAGAGCCCATTTTTAACTTGAAGAACTCACATCACCACATGATTCAACATATGTTTTTCAGTTAAAGAGGCTCATTTTGACAACTGCCAAGTTTACCATGCAAAGGACACTGTTAAAATACTCATTTTAATAAATAAATGAGATTATGAATAGAGCATACAGGATGTGGTGTGTGGGGAGATGAGCATGTCTGCATGCCACCTCCCACATCCTATCAGTGGGGGAGCTTTGTCTCAAGGTGACTGGTTCTATAGCTACAACACTGAGGCCAGCAAACAACACTGTAACTGATTCCTTCATGTCCCATCAGCCAATTCTTCTGTTTCCATTCTAATGTCTGTGGACACTAATTTGTGACAGCAATGAGAGATGTGAGAAGAGTCTTTTATCCTTTCCTCGCATATAATGCTGAGAAATTTTGGTGCTATTCAAAAGACTGAGAAATCCTTTAAAGCAACATATAATTATACTTAGAGAGAGACTGACAGGGGTTCCCATTGTGAAGGAGACATTTGGGCCACTTGGAGGTTAGCCAAAATCAAACTACAAGAGTTTTGCTCCATAACATTGTAGTCTGTCTATAAAGGACTGGAATTCTTGCTGGGAGAAATTATACCTATGAGAGCAAAGCTCAGCAAAATGTCACATTGCCCAATAGTATGACAGAGGAAACCAGCAATTATGCTCTGCTACCCATAGTAAGAACCAGTGTGTAAAAATGTGTATCCTTCAACTATATGAATATATGCTATTTGCTTTCATCAGCAATTTGGAAAATAGCACAGTTAAAATTGTGTGCTTTACTGGAAATGGATATATTTACTTCACTGACAATTACAGCTTCACTCTGGATTTAATTTACACCATCAACACCATTTACACTTTTTCCTTCTTTTTGTTATTTCCCTTACATTTTGATTTCTGCATGGCTGAACTTCACCAGGGCAGGCAATGTCATCTGAATATTTCAAGCACCCCACAAGTGAATATGAACCATCCCTCAGAAAGTTATCTACTATACAGAAGACAGGAAACTAAGGAAAAATGTTGGGTCCACTCTGCTGGAGGGGAAATTTTGAAATATAATATAGTCCAAGACTGTTTCCCATCCTGCTGTCCAATAGCCAGAATAGGCATATTTTCATAGCATGTTTTTCTGAGGTTTGGTAGCAGGAATAGAGGTGGATTTGGTACCAAGTACATAGGAAACACCCTTACTTGTGAACAAATATGACTGCTTGCATAAATGCCAACTATTTCCTCTGTAACCTAGATTGGATTCTAGGATTACCCCTTTCAGCCCTATCCTTTTACCTCTGTACTAGTAGAGAAGCCAGAAGAAATCCAGCAGTGTCAATCCATGTTTGAGCTCCCTGAAGGCACCAGCCTTCTGCAGTCTCCATATGCATTAGGTAGCAACAGTACATTTTGAAGTGAGAATATCTCTGTAGCTTGAGGATGAAAATCCTATCAGGGTTGGCCAGATTATAGGAGATTACTGGGCTGTTGTGACAAAGTAAAGGGTTATAAGGACTTCTGGATATTGAGAGATATTGCACATTGGGGTAGTCTCCTTCCAAAATGTCTACCTAATTTACTTGTCAAATTTCTTCTCCTTTCTCTCCAGGATTATTTGCACAACTTTTCCTGAGATACCAATCAACGATCTCCTTCCCTTGGTCCCTATGAGTCTAAGGTGGTTCAAACCAAGGGGATTTTAAACAGAGAAATAAGACTTGAAGCAGTGTTGACTGCAGAATTCAAGTTGACTGGCCTGAACAGGAACATCATAAGTAACAACCCACTTAGGAGAGAGTAGGGTCAAGAATGGAAAGTCAAATAGGTGTATTTTTCTCCCACCATCAAACACACATAGAAGAGCTCAGCATCACTCCAGAGATCTGTTAACTTTATCTTGCCTATGACAGCTAACTGTCCTGTACTGACAAGAGGTCATAACACTTGTCCTTTGGACAGAGGGAATGCCTTTGTACCCAATAGACCCCAGCTTAAACAAGATTCTTTAGACTCAACCCTAAAACAAGTATGTAGCACTTACTGAAACTCAAAGCCTTGTACTCTACTTGTTAAGCTTTCTGTGGTGTTCTGACTTCAGGAATAAACATTCAGGGGATGTGGCCAGATGTACATGAGAATCTGCTGAAACATGAAGCAGAGGACTTTGTAACTTACTATGGAGCTGTGCTCATTCCTCTAGCCTTCAAACTGAGACACCATGACACCAAATTTTGCAATTAGCTCACAATGAAGGGTCTTCTATGATAATTTTCTATGTTATCTCTGTTTCTACATCCAACTCACTCTCATTTGTGCTTCACATGACTTACTTTACACTTGAAGTAGCTTGAAAAAAGGGGAATCATTATTATTACTTATCTACTTGACTCTTGTACATCAGTCTTAAACATGGAGAAGGACATTCATTAAAGGTTACTATTTTAAATAGAATTTTCCATTAATTTTCTTTTCATAAGTCTCTTCTTACTACCCTGTGATACTCCTGTATTTTTTTATGTTTGTTTTTGTTTTGTACCGATCGTTCTTTGAGCTTGGCAAAATTTTGACGATGCATATTTATAAAACTAAGCTGCAGTCCAGCATGTCCAACTCCAAATGGGTCTAGGAAGCTCCTACCTCATGGCTATGTGGGAAGTACTGCTATTGGATAAATGTTTTCTCTTCTGAAATTTCAATCACTTGAATGAACTTGCACCATTTCAAAAGGAGGCAAATTCTTACAAACCAAGCTATGGAATACAATTCCAGTGTTTAGGCTGGATTGTCCAAAGATATGTGTGCTTTCCAGGAGTATGTCATACATGTGCACCTTTCATGTCTATCAGCAAAAAAAAGTTAGGCTTGTTTCTGATAAATATTTCAGTAGATCAGGTGTCACAAAAGCCTGAGAGCAGAATCAAAGTACTTCAATTCTCTTCGATTTCAGGGAAAAAAGAGAAAGACAGGAAGAAGAGAAAAAAAAACCCCACAAAACCACCATAAAATGAAACCAGACTCTCAGCGTTCTACCTCTTTTTGAGGCAGTTTTAGTAAAATCAGGACAGTGCTGTCTGTCGCTCAGAGGTCTTAGGGACAGATGAGAAGAGCAAAGCTTTGTTTTTCCCACTATATGCTTTTGATATGAGGGTATTGCTGTTAAAATGCAGATATCAGGTGCCAAGCACTAGGAAGCAACTGACTAATAATGTCAGCAGATGTACCGAGATTTTGCATAGTTTTTCTGTGCCCACAAAATACTTCAGGACCTGCAACTAAAGCAGGCTAAGAGAGAAGTACTTTTAAAAACCCTAAAGATTATCTGTCTGCACAGTTTATGCTCCTCTTAGTGTGTCTACTCCCCACAGTGTATGCAGCCTATTTTTCAGACCACCACATTTCCTTCACTCTCTGTCCCCAAACATGTCATGTTTCACTTTTTTCTAAGTAAAATGTTTAGAAGATGTTCTACCACATTCTTCAGCCAGCTCAGGAGCCTTTCTGTTTCTAATGTCAGATAGGGTCCTGTACTGTCTCCTTCAGGCCACCCCCTACTCCCTCAGACCCTATCCTCCTCCAGATCAGCAAATCTGCTAATCTGTTTTCTCTCCCACATGTAGATAATCTGTGTAGATTCACCAAGCTCAGGACTTTGATTCATCTCATGTATTCAGTCATTGAATAATGGCTTTTAATTAAAAAAATATATTTATTCACCTAAGATGCCTGGTGACTAATAAAGACCCTTAGGAGAAGTCTAACTAGCTAGACACAACAGAATCTAGGGAAAAATTCAAAGACAGTACAGATCAAATGACATCTCTAATCAAATGGTCATTAGCAGGGGTGTCTTCTGTCCTGTTGCAGATCCTGATAGATCACTGTCCTTTACCCAGCTAATATGCTCTATTTATCTTATTCAAGAAACAACATTTCACAGTAGGCTTTAAAACCAGGAAAATTGCAAACTTCTCAACTCATGAGAAAAGCACAACACATTTGCCCGGTAAAGTGATATTTTCTAAGGACTGGGAAAGTACAAGAAAGCAAGTGAATGCCCTTTTCCACTGTGTTGTTCACACAAGGATACATGCCCCATCTTCCCAAGGAGAAGATTCCTAAATGTCATGTTTATAGCTCAATTTAATAATGCTCAAGCCAACGGAAAGTCTGTAGAAAACCACTCACCAAGATATTTATTTCTTCCCAGTACTGTCCTTTGACCATCACCCTCCCATGCTCACAGCTAGCACTCTCACACTATCTGTTAACCACATTGGGGTTGACTCAAAATCAAAGCACTCCTGGAAACCCCCATGATTTCTTCTAAGGAATAAGATATGATTAAGTCTCTGTGACTGCTTATAAAAGTAACCCATCAAACAGAAGTACTGAGACCTAAATTACTGCCTCCATGAAGGTTAAACAGGTTAAACTCTGTTGTCTAGTGATATGTTCTTCACATGAACAGGCTGAAGCAAGGAAAGGCAGGTTCAGAGCATGCGTCTAATAACATCAGGCCCACTATGAAATTTACTTTTTAACAGTACTTAAATATTTCAAGACATAATTCTGTCTCAGAGATAATCTTACACTTTTTCATACATGAGAAAACTAAGCTCCCAAAGGAGAATGGTACAACAGGTCCCATTTCATGGGACATTCTGTTTAAATACAGACCAAACAGAACAGAGAATAATGAGTATTGTGTCTTTGCATTTATTTGACTTCCAGGACAACAACATTTCTCTGAACTTTTAACATGACCACATTACTCGTGGCTCTACACACTCAGAGTCATATCAAGAATCCTCTTGGCAGTACAGGACAGCACATGGCAAGAAAGCAACTCCACTGAATGAAACTTGTAGACTTCAAGAGATACTGAAAGTTCCTGAACCATAAAGAAGGAATACAGGAAAGGATCTGGGTCTCCATAACCCTTAAATAAGTTGAAAAGTATATGTAAAGTAGGTGAAAGTACCAAATCTTATTGAACAAAGCAGTCCGCAGCCTCTTGAGACTTAGATTAAAGAACAAAAGCAACTCACCCTTTGACCTGGTAAACCAGGGACTCCAGGCTTGCCTTCCAGACCAGGCTCTCCCTTTAAGAGTGAAAAGTTTTAGAAAGTTACCAAGGTAAAAGAAAAACACTAATGAATGATATAACCATTTTCTAGTTGGTTTGTGCTACCAATCTTGCATGGCTACCTAGGCAAATCTTACCTGATAATTAAGCTGTTCTGTGAGCAGAAGAGAATGAGAAAATGGGATAGAGAAAAGTGACAATGCTCTGATTAAATGCAGAGCACACAACTATATTTAAACTACATAATTCAAAACAGATTTGCCTCAGTAACACATTTTCGCGATGGATCAATTTTACAAAAGCCAATCAACAGTGAAATACAACAAACAATTCAAAGGAGTGCAAACACAGAGTGTTTGCAAATGAGGCAGCAGTGACAGTCTGAACTGAGACATCCTGCAGAACTGGATCATAAAACAGAACTGGAATTAGAGGTGGTTGAAGTAGAAAGTAGGAATGCTGGCATGTGCTAATTGTTGCAAAAAATTGTGTTTAAACATGAACACACATACTCAGTTCTTATTTTTCATCTACAAAATATTTTAGCCAGGACCTTGTGGCATAAAGCTTTGACAACAACTGATCTCTGACCTTCATTCCGTGACAGCTCACTGGATAATGGTGAGTGCCTCTCTGAGGTGTATTGAATGCCCAAACAGCTCTTTAGGACACCAGAAATAGAAAAACAACCATGTTCTGCATGATAACAGCCTTGAGGCAATGTCTGTCCATGTCCTCGATGACATCTCCCTGTGTTCAGAGTGACCAGTCAAAGCAAGACAACTTTTCTCACCAGTGAAGAAAACTGGAGGCTGGGGACAATGTTGAAATAGTTGAGTGCCTTCAGACATATGGTATATATAAGATTTTTCCTCACTCCTGTCTGAGTTTCAGCTTCTGGGAATTGCAATCAGTGAGAGAAACAACTTACTGGAGGTCCAGGAGGTCCAGGATGGCCTTGTGGTCCTCTTGGCCCAGGCTTTCCCTATAGAAATATTTTGGGTATATTTTTAACAAAGTGTTACAATATTTCAACGAAAAAGTACATGGGCACATTAGTCATGTTGCCTGTCTCTACAGGACCTATACTGCCCACCCCTTCCTCATAGGTCCCAAAACTTGGTGTAGAGACCAGCTGGTTTTCTCCTTAACCATCAGATTATAATCACTCATCAGACTGCACACAGACTGATCCACCCACGCTCACTGAGCACTTATCCACAACTGGCTCATTGTTTTCCAAAGGTAGTAACTCTACCAAAGACACTGGGATATCCTGGATATTCCAGTAAAACACTGTGGGTTGGAGTTTGGTGGTAGACAAGATTAATTCTTGCATAAATATCTTCCACAGGCATTTTCCCTGAGCCAGTGCAGCTCTGAAGGGCTATAAAGTATCATTTATATGATACATAGCATTATATTAAGTAGCAGTTAAATGCAAATTATGCACTTACCAACATAAAATCAAAATTTAAGTGGTTTTTTATTTATATCTAGGACTAACTGAAGGAAGGGGTGTCTCTCCCCTGTTTGAATGCCCAGGTTCAGAGACAAACACAGCATAAAACTCAAATATAGCTTAATGTTGACACTTCCCTGGACTTACAGAACTGTGTACATGAATCTTCATCTTATACCCCTCATTCATGTTAGATTCACTGAAAAGGACAATGGCCTTTTTTCTTTCTTGTCTACTTCTCCACTGTAAATTGGAAAACTTGCTTCTTGATGGTTTGATTATGCTTCTATCCACCTGCATTTTTAAGTATTATTTTTAAGCAACATCTAACCTAACAGGCAACAGAACTACATAAAAGTATCCTTGCAATATAAGAATAGACATAGAAACTCTCTTACTTCCTCTCCTTTTAGGCCTTCAGTAGGCACCTGCAACAGAAATGCAGAGTCATAAAGGGTACAAAGAGGAAAGACAATGCAGAAAAAGACAGAGGTATGATGGTCCCTCACAGTATATATTTTTCCCCTTGCTATTCCTTCAAGTTGCATGGTAACTCCTACAGCTCCTCAAATCCTGTTGCAGGCTGGGGGATCCTTTCTATTTAAACAGCTCAGGTTGACATCAAGTTTGCTCATGCACTTACCTGTGAAGTGATTTATGTGGCTCTATAAAGATTAAGAACTTAATTCATTATCTCATTGTATAAAAAAAGTCAGCAAATTCCCCAGATCTTGTTTTAACCTGAATTCCAAAAATCCATTGAATGCAGAAGGCATTTAGTAAATTCCCCAGATCTCGTTTTAACCTAAATTTCAAAAATCCATTGAATGCAGAAGGCATCACATAACTTGCAGGCTGGCTTGGGATATGCTCCACCTATTCTCCACCCAACTCCTGGAGCTTTAGGCTCATTTTCAGGTTTTATATGCATCTTTCAAAATCTCTTGACAACAACTGTCACACCATTACTTTCACATTTAAAAAAAGGACAGTAAAAGACTCTTACCCAAACAAGGTTTTTGCACAGTTTTACTTCTCTCATTCCTCTGTTTTCTACCATTTTCTGGGTAAGGCAGTTGTCTGCTGCCTTTCCCATGATTACCAGGGAGCTTCTTGTTCACCACTCATAGTCCAAGAGTGCTGTTTTCTAATTTTAATCCTACATTTTTTGAAAGTAAAGGGGATATTTCCTAGCTGCTTTGTCACCAGCCCATGAGGAACTTAGTTCTAGACCTCTTCTCTGCAAGCTTTGTGGTCAATCTTCATTTTACATTCACTTGGAGATGACCTCTTCATACATACTAGTCTCTGGACATCCTTCCATCCCTGCCAGTGATGCCTCTGGCATGGGTGAATGCATTGCTGAAGGGGCAGGGAGGCACAAAGGATGTTAATCTAGTGCCACAGGAAAGATAAACCCCAAACATGTTTTCTCAGTTTTCTTTTTTTTATCACTGCTCTCCTGATTTCAGCACATCAGGTCCTGGTTGCCTTATATTCCACCAGGACTTTTTCAGCTATAAACCAAGGAAATATCATTCCCCCTCATCAGAAATTGCCTTTTCCTTCTGCCCCATCTCTCACACAGCACATGTCAAAGACACTAAGTAATTCAACTCAATTCTGAGATTTTGTTTGCTTTTATAACTTTCACAGACTCTGTGTACCAAAGGCCACTTGGAATCAACTCAACAACTGCCCTGGAAACCACACAGTCCTGTCATAGTATTGCTCTGTCAGATGTACCAAAGACTTTCATTGCCTCTTCAAGTCCTGATCTTCACATTTCACAATCTCCCTAAATTTTGACAATGCAGCTCCTTGTTGGAACTCATTGCTTGCCTTCTTCAAAAACCTTTACCACCTGAAACTTCACTTTTTCTTAAAACAACAACAAAAGCCAAATCAAACAAACAAAACAATAAACAAAACAAAACTAAAAAACCCCAAAACTTTAAGAATATCTCTCACTTAGCAAAATCCTCCCACTCCCCAGTTCCACCTTCTCTTCTCATGTAATAATGACTACACAGTTTGAGAAAGCTAAAAAAAATATCTTACTGCAGTGCCAGGCAATCCTGGAAGTCCTGGTTCACCCTGCAGGGTAACATGAAAGAAATGTAAAAACATAGCACAGAACACAACATGGCACAACACATGACATAGCACAAAACAAATGCAAACCTCTGAGCATGTTTTCCAACTGCTGTCCACTCTTATTTTCAATAACATGGCATAATTAATAGATACGGAAAAGTGATCTCAATTAACTATTTTCTCTGCAACGCAAATGAATACATGCAGGGACTGATTGTGGTTTGTATTACTGACATGTTTTACATTAGTTTTAATGACATTTAGTGGCTTCAAATGAATGATGCACTGAATGCACTACTGCATTATGGATGAAGTGTTATGGACTCAAGACTGATCACTACTGCAGAGCAGGAATTACTTCCAGTCTCTGCATTCTTGGATAAGACTCACTGCCTTATCTGGAGGAGAAAAAGAGAAAGAAAATCCCAGATTGGACTTGCCTTTCCACTCGTGCCAGAGAGTTGGGTCAGAAATACAAAAACCACAGCATCATCTCTAGCAGAGAGGGAAACATAAGTCTACCCTGGAAATTCTATCAATTCTGTAAAATAATGAGATCAAAATTGCTGCTGAGAGTAGTGAATAATGATTTTGCAGGTAAGAGATTCGGAGTAATTTTATTGGCATTTTCTGAGTCAATTCTACATCTCCTGGGTCAGAAAACAAGCATCTACACAGATATATTGACATTTCTATACATATCTCTTAGGTGAGGAATATTTCCTGAGCCAAACTACACTCTATTTCCTATTAAGGACCTCCCATTAAGGAGCTTAAACTAAGAGCAGAGGAGGTATAACCAGAAATGCTTTAATGTTCACTTATAGCCATTTCAAACCGAAGCAACAACAGAAAAGCAAAACATTTTAATACATATAAGCTTCAGGTATGCACAAATAAAATAAATGTTAGGCCAATAGCCCTGACAGTTCCAACACTGGGGGCCCAAGGAAGAATTAACAAATGTGTTTCCAAACCCCTCCTGTGCATCCCATCCCAACTTACCTTCTCTCCTTTGGTCCCACTAGCGCCTGGAGGGCCAGGGCTGCCAGCAGGGCCCTGTGAACAGGTAAAATAGAGAGAAAACTCTTTGTTTTCAAAGTACAGGATAAATATAAGGCTGCACAAAGAAACATTGGCAGCACAAAGAGTGATGTCCTATAGCATTGAGGTAGGAGCTAATAGAACACGAGGCTGCTTTGGCACTGCTGCATTGAGAGGAAAGAGAAGAACGATGGAGATGCCACAGGAGCCATGATAACAGCAATCCAGCAACTGCAGTTCAGTGAGTGTATCAGTGTCAAGCACAAAATTTAGAATAAAATTCAGGCATGAAGATTTGCCCACTCCTAGGTGTCAAGACATGAAAAAGGGAAAAAAGCTCCAGAAAACCCAACTTGAGTAACAAGGTTTCACTTGGAGAAATTGGTCCTTTGAAATAGTAAACAATCAGGATCCATCTTCATGTCCACCTGCAATCTCCTAGTTCATCTACATTTGCTGCAAGTATAAACCAATCCTGTAAGCACTCTAATGGGCATAGTGAACATAGCTCATTGTGATTCCAGCACTGTCTGTAGCACTGGAAAACATTTCCATCTTATAAGGATAGTGATAAACACTAACTAGACACATACTTCTTGGTACAGGATAAACTGTCTGAGGAACAGAGCATGATGCAGATGCAGCAGCCTGGAGGCTTCAGGCTCAAGGGTGGCAATGATTAGCTGCACAGCTTTTTGGCAAATTACTCTTAGCCTCTGCTTCTTACTCTGTCTTTTGTTATTTAGATGAGAAGATCCTTGGAAGGAAATGATGCCTCTCATTAGGTATCATTCCCTGAGTAATGAAAACAGTCTTGTGGGATTTACAGATAACAGTTTCAGACAAAGCATTACGTGTCAGATCAGCGGAAATGTACTGATCTTTTAGACCATTTTCTGGTTCATTCTTGTCTTAAAAATGCAAATAGTTCCAAGACTTTTTATTGAAAACAAACCCAACATATTAAATCCAGTTATCCTCCTTTCATTTTGAAAAAAAATAGTTCATAAAAATCAGGTTTAAACAACTCCATTTTTATGTCTGCTTCCTTATGTATTTAGTGAAAATTAAGACAAGCATTTAACCTACCGCATTTAAAGGACTGGCATTTCCTCTATGTATGTATTGCATTATAGTCTAATTCTAAAACCAAGCAAACAGAAAAAAGAAAACTGCCAATAAAGATCCTTACAATAGGGATGCAGTGGAGTCCTACTATGGCTCAGCAGTCACACAGGAGAAGTCTCAGTTTTAGAGTCAAATTCCACTCATTTCAAAGAAACACTTCCACTCATTGAGTGTTTGCCACCTACCTGTCTCCCCTCCACACCTGGCTTTCCAGGGAATCCATCCAGGCCTCTCTCTCCCTGCAAAAGAAGAGAAAGAACCACTATAACTCAAATCTGTGGTGTTTAGGTCACTGCTTTGCAGGTGATGTCCATGTTATCTGCTCCAAGAGTAAGGAATAAGGAGAGAAGTTCCAGTCAGTCCAATAAAGAAAATGGCTAAAGTTTCCACATCTTTCCCACAAAATGTTGCTGCAACCAGAAGCAGTTGTGTGTTAGCTTTCCCATTGGCATCCTTCCTCTGTCTGCTGAGGGTTCAGGTAAACTGGGCAATGTGCATCAGGAGAACATCAGCCCAGAACAGCACTTACAAAAATAATGAATCCACAATGCATCAATAGCTCAGCTTTACCAAGTGTAGAAAAACCTTGCATTTTTCATCGTTCTCTTCTGCAATCTGGGGGAACAATTAATCTGTTCCTATATGTTTTCAGAGTTGGACAGTCCACAAAGTCCACAGACCATCGATTTCATTGGTTTTATTACCAGAAGGTATGTTTTTTTCCTCCATACCTAAACCTAACTTGTTCTTGCGATGGTTCCAGACCAGTATGTCTTTCCCTAAACCTTGCATTTTTCATCGTTCTCTTCTGCAATCTGGGGGAACAATTAATCTGTTCCTATATGTTTTCAGAGTTGGACAGTCCACAAAGTCCACAGACCATCGATTTCATTGGTTTTATTACCAGAAGGTATGTTTTTTTCCTCCATACCTAAACCTAACTTGTTCTTGCGATGGTTCCAGACCAGTATGTCTTTCCCTTCCCTATCTTTGCAATGTCCTTTTATTTATTCAAAGACTTACAAAAACTTCCTTTTCAAACTTCCCTAGAGTAAACAACCGTAATACTTTCAACTTATCTTCGTGGGCATGTTTTTCAGACCTTTGATCTTTTGTGTTGCTCTCATTTGTGCAGTGCCCCCTTTTTCCATGTCTTCATTGTAGCTAGGTGCCCTGAAACTGAACACTGCTGAGGTTAACTTTGAGCAGAAATATTATTTCATGTTTTATTAACTATTCTAATGCAGAGTCTGTCCTGGGGATAGTGTTCACTTTACCCCAACCTCCCTTCTTTAGGATAGCTCCTCAGCCAGTTGTTCCCTCTCTGTAGCAGTGTGCAATTTGTTGTCCTACAGGTATGAAACATCCTGCAGCTGCCCCTTCTCAATGTCATCTTCGGCTTTAGAGATTATGTTTTCAAGATCACTTTGAATTCTGACCCTGACCGTCACCATACTTCCACATTCAAGTTTAATATAGTCCATATTTTATAATCTTGGTCCTTGTTAAAGATGATGACTGGATCACAGAATCACAGAATCAGGTTGGAAGGGACCACAATGGGTCATCTGGTCCAACTTCCCTACTCAAGCAGGGTCATCCTAGGGCACATGGCAAAGAATTGCCTCCAGTGAGGTAGAATCCACAACCTTTCTGGGCAATCTGTTCCAGTACTCTACTCAGTGCACAATTAAGTCCTTCCTCATCAATTACATACTTGTGCTGAACTTCACCTTTCTCTTACAGGCTGTGGCCCTTGATCGTTCTGACCTCTTTAGTTTAAAAACTCTTTGAAACAGAGACTTTCTGCTCTGTAAACCCTTAAACCTCTGTAAAATGAAACACAGGTTTTTCTTGGATCCTGCACACACAGCCAAATATAATGCACAATTAAGTCCTTCCTCATCAATTACATACTTGTGCTGAACTTCACCTTTCTCTTACAGGCTGTGGCCCTTGATCGTTCTGACCTCTTTAGTTTAAAAACTCTTTGAAACAGAGACTTTCTGCTCTGTAAACCCTTAAACCTCTGTAAAATGAAACACAGGTTTTTCTTGGATCCTGCACACACAGCCAAATATAAACTATCAAACACACACACAGTGCCAGTGCTAGCATGAATGTGCATGTAAAAACAAATTCTGCAAGTACAAGCAGTGACAGCAAATTATTTGTTTAATTCTGCTTTTCAGTGTTTTAGATATTTTGATCCCTGTTAGACTTCTGTTATTGCCTGCAAACCCACACTTAGAGCATTGGATTTAATTAGCTCCTTTTGTAAACTACATTGATTCAACAAGTCAGAAATGGATTTGCAAATCACTGTATTTATGTTATTTTAAATTATGTATTCAAGGAATCAAATTAGAGAGACCTATATCCCATAGAAAGCAGCTGAAAGGGTCAGACATTGACCACTTGCTTTTGGGGTGATAGTTTCCACATTAATGGTTTCCTTCGCATAGACTGAACTATGAGTATCCTGAAATTGAGACTTTCAGTAAGTAACAGCCTGGTAAATTGCTGACAAAATGTGCAGTGTATTCCCAGGAGATTTTTCAACATCAATACTCTGCAGCAATGAGTAGTTCACACTTGCTGTTTTAGCTGCCAAAACAGAAAAGTGTCAATGTTCTTACTGTTAGTAATGGGAGCTGGGAAAGGCAAATGTATTATTTATACAAACATATACTATAAAAGCTGTTTGAAAACACTCCAAACGATTGTGCTTTCTGTTGTTTACATATACAATAAAAGCTGTTTGAAAATACTCCAAACGATTGTGCTTTCTGTTGTTTCTTCAGAAAAATCTGTCATTATAAATATTTTTTTCAGTATTTTGTTCCTTTCTTTAAAATAAGCTATTTAGTGAAAGGCATTTGTTTTCCAACAGAAAGAACAAACACATTAAAGATTTATTCTCAAATTTTCACTTTAAGATTCCATTTCCTTCTTCTGTGCTCTACTAGTTTTTCTGCTTTTAACACCTGCAACAAAATGGTGAAGAGTCATAAACAAGCAGGGGAAGTCCCAATTCCACCAGAACTTCAGTGCTGTTTTCTGACCTCTATCAATTAGAAAGTGCAAATTTTTCTTGGAAAAGATGATTTTCTAAGTCTTCAGGGCCCTGGGAAAGACTGAAAGAGAAAAAAAACACACTGCAGAGGGACCTGGAAGCATCAGGCCAGCCGTGCTGCCTCCTTACATGAGCTCTTCTACAACACCCAGACAAGGATTTACAGGATGCTCACATGATTATGCAGCAAAAGTAATGCCCCAAGTCACACTGAACTGCTGGATGTGCCTAAATTAACATGCCAAGTGTCACATACATATATGGCTTATGTTGGCAGGGAAGTACATCATATTTGTCTCTGCAGAGTCTGGGGTTTACAGCGAGCTCACTGCATGAAAAAGAACACGGGATATCCCTCATATAGTGCAGTGCTTTTCCTCAAACACAAGTGTAACCTACATTTCTGGATTTGGGAACCTCGCTATAAAACCTCAATATTTATATTGAAAGTCCCAGGATATACAACTAAAGCAGTAAGATGTATTATGGGACATGTAGGTGTTTTTTGATACTAAGGGTACAGATTCAATGGAACAATACTTGGTGCAAGGGCTAGTGCTCTCATCTGATATTATAAATCCTTTTCTCCTCAGGCACAAAGAAACACACGTTGCGTAGGTGTCAGTATTAAAGTTACAGACTGAAGAGCAGACAAGAAAATATTTGGCCTGCTGAATTTCCTCCCACTGTTTTCACAGTAGTACTGATGGTAAAGTTAAAGCAATGGCAGTGGGTGCTCTGAGACCATCATTAAAACCTGGAAAAAAATCAAAGTGCAATTGTTGTAACAGAGATTTGGCTGCCCCAGGAAAATTAAATAAATAAAGAGGGACCTCTACTTATGCATGCCCTTCTAATGAAACAAAACCCACTTCATTTCTTCCTCACTTTAATCTTCCTCTAGCTTAGTCAGCTGCCTGCCCACACACAGCTCCAGCTCTCTCTCCCATCATGGTGATGTCAGAAAGATGGATTTTCTTCTGGGAACCAAATATTCCAGCAGATTAGACAACCTTGCCTCTGGAAAAGCAGCAGCACACCAGGCTGAGGGAGAAGCATGAGGAAGATAAAGTATTATCCAGCCTTTTGCTCTAGCTGGATGAAAAAGGATAGGTAATACAAAATATTATTTTGGCTACTTCATGATAAGCAGCAGAAAGGACACTGGTAAAATGAAACACAGTATCTCATCCTAAGGATCTATTGATAAGTTTTCCCAGTAGGCAAAAGTCTGGTGTAAATCAAAGGGTTTCCTCTTCAGAAGAAGATGAAGACTGAGAAATGGGAACAAGGTTGTGCTAGCAAGTTAATGACTCCCTCCTTTGCACAAATATATATTGCCAGAAACCACTAAAGAGACTTCGAAAACAGGCAAAGCTGCCAAGACCATCACAGAGGTAATTCTGTCTCAGGACCAGCTTGAGCCATAAGTAAGACAAGACACTTCTGGGGGGCCTTGAGCAGTACCAGGCAGGCCTACTGCAGAATTGGGTGCACATCTGAGGTCTCTCTGAACACAAGGAACAAACTGAAACAAATAAAACTTTGTGTCTGCCCAGCTCTCCTTTTAGATGCTTATTCCAGGTATAATAGGCACTTAGCCTCTTACTTGTGCCATAAAAATGGTTCAAACCCCAGAGTGTCCTGTGTTCTGTAAAACAGCTATTCCTAGCCAGGAGAGAACAATCAAATTGGAAACCAGCTACATTTGGATGAAGCCTTTAACATAGAAACTACTACTGACTGCTTACTACTACTGAGTTTACGGTGATGGAAGAAGACAGAAACATAGGATTTTGGATAATCTGAGAAACTGGAGTAAGATGGGGAAATGCTGGGTGATGGTCAGCAGCAGTCAGTGGGGATTCACAACTCTCAGGTGGTGCACACAATATGGACACCTCTCCAAATCTTCCTGCTGGCATACCTTCACTCCACGCCTCCTCTCTCTCCTCCATCCCTTGCTACACACAGACAGAAATCCCTAAATGTGTGCTTAGTAGACAGCAGAGATTCATAAAGACCTCCTGCACTCCTATGGGAGGTGGGAGAGCACTGGGAAGTGCAGTACAGTTAGGAAATTCCATAATCCATCCCCTCCAGAGTTTCTGGCCTGGCAGCCCACCTCACCTAACGGGCAAAGGAAAAGAACAGCCTGGTTTTTCCTAG
>NW_008674190.1:54188-62955 GCF_000695815.1 Acanthisitta chloris
TTTTCTCCTCTTTCTCCTTGTAGACCCTAAAAATAAAAAGAAACAGATTATAAAGCTCAATCCAAGTAGAGGCATAGTTACCTCCTCTAATTAGTCACCAAATTGCTGTACACATCTGCACAATCTATTCAAGTGAACATCAAGGACATTTCCTGCATTGCCAGTCCTCAAAGTTGGCCACAGGCATGGACTAAGCAGGCTCACAGAGCTGGGACTGCTTGTGGGCCCAAGAACATCTGTAATATTATATTGCCTGCAGACACATGACCCTCCTGCCAACAGCAGTGTGAAGGGACAGGGAACACACCATAGCTGCAGATGGTCTGGAAAAACCCCAATGCTCTGCATTTTTCATGTTCCTTGTAAACAATGAGGGCTTTGGTAGAGGATGATACTGATGGGAAAACCTATTGCATAAACAAGCAAGAATTCCCGTTCCTAGTGGGTTTGGATGGGGCAATCAGGCAGACAGCAGGTAGCTCTGAGAACTGACAAATGTTAGACGTACTCTGTTGTACTGGAGGCCCAGCACATTTTTGTGCTGTGAATCCAATGCCAGTGTTTCTCTGGACTGCATAATTCACCTCCTCCCAGCTACACCAGAAACATTGCTGGAGCTTAGTTTGATGCAGCACTAACAGAGACAATTGACAGAATGGGCACAACAGATTTCACCTTCCCTTGGCACAGCAAGCACCTTGTATTTTACCTTTGTTGTATTTTACCTTTGTTGCAACAAACTAATAGATACAGAGAGACAAATATGCTCAGTCAATAGTGACCTGACAAAAATTGCCAAGGCTTAAAATGCTTCTTACTCTAATTACATATTTGTCTTTAAACTTCAGTTTACTTTATGCTATAGTAGAGGTTTACTTCCAAGATAGTGAGGGTTACACGCCTCGGTGTATTTGGCCCTTAGGATTATTTATTTAGATAATCATCTAAATGAGCAGGGGCATCTTCAACTAGATCAGGTTGCTCAGAACCCTGTCCAACCTGTGGAGGTTTCCAGGGATGGGGTGTCTACCACCTCTCTGGGCAACCTGTTCTAGGGTCTCACAACTCTTATTATAAAAGATTTTTTCCTTATAGCTAATCTAAATCTACCCCTTTTAAGTTTAAAATCATTGTCCCTTGTCCTATCACAACTGCTCCTGCTAAAATGTTTGTATCTATGTTTCTCATAGGCCTCCTGTAAGTATTGAAAGACTACAATAAGGTCTCCTGGAACCTTCTCTTCTCCTGACTGAACAATCTCCTCTCAGTCTCCATAGCAGAGGTGCTCCAGCCCTCTGACCATTTCCATGGCCCTCCTCTGGACCTACTCTAAGAGGTCCATGAAACTTTCTTTTGCTGAAGACTCCAGAACTAGACACAGTACTCCAGGTGGGGTCTCACGAGAGCAGAATAGAGGGACAGAATCACCTCCTTCAACCTGCTGCCCTCACTGCTTTTAATGCAGCCCAGGATGTAGTTGGCTTTCAGCTTCTTATCCACCAGTGCCCCCAAGTCCTTCTCAGCAGTGTTGCTCTTGTTCCTTTCATCCCTCAGCCTGGATAACATCTGATTTATTTTAGTCTTCCTGTCAGTTCGTTCAAGGCAGTTTTGTCCCCTGAGCCAAAAGACTACTCCCTGAGAGTTTTGAAAATACGATTGGAAACATGGTGACACGCTGTATGTTTCCTTGGTGTTCTGATGAAGTTTTCAAGCACTGTATAAATGGTGCATCATCACAGGCCAAAGCAGTTGCATTGTGGTGGGAGTATCACAAAATCACCATCCGTTATCCCAGTAATCAAGTCATTTCTACTGACATCTCTCTACTGGCTACAGGTCTGTTCTCATCTAAAGAAGTCAGAAGGAACTCAGTGTAGTCAAGAAAATGTTGCTATTTGGACATAGGGCAAGTTAGTGGTCAGACATACCATATACTGCTGAATAATATTTTTTTAAAAATATAGCTGGACAGAACACACTGTAAAAGTAAAGAAAGTTTCTAGAGTATAACAAATTTGACAAGAGTCATGACTTACCGGTGCACCTACGTAGCCTTTAATTCCTGGAGGACCTTGTTTTCCCTCAGATCCCTGGCAAGGAATTGAGACACAGTAAACCACCAGAAACTCTTTCACTTACATGACCAAGACTTAAATGGGTTATTCAGAAATGTAAGTTGCTCTTCCATGCTCACTGAGGGTTATTGAGGCTTCTCTGCTGTCTCAGTGCTAATACAGAACTGTCTGACTTTCCAACTACTTACCTGGAGTGACATTCCAATGTTTTCCTCTGTCCTCAGCACTCAGACATTAGCAAATTTTATGCTTCTCCTTTCAGACTTGCCCTACTTGCCTACAGGCAAACTGTCCCATTCAAGTTCCTCTATAGGTTATTTCACAAGGTTTGGCAACACCAGTTGTTGTGAAAAGTGTTCGAGCTCAGTTTTAGCTCCTGAACATGGTATTGGTGGAACAAGGCATAGGTATACATTGCTGAAAAAGCAGCAGTAAAGGCCATATCTTAGCATAAATGAACCACAGACTTCAAAACACTGTATGCCTTGAAGAGTGAATGAAAAGAAACATATCAGAATGACATTCTCCAGGGCTTATTTTTAGCCTAAGCAGAAGAAATTCAAGAGGATCATGTACATTTCAGAAGTCCTTTAGCTGTTTGCACACTGATTGCCTGTAGAAGGTACACTGAAAAGGAGAGCACTCATTGGTGCTTATATGTGTCTTACAATGCCTTAAAATGTTCTGGATCCTCAGCTGATCAGGGTCAGCCCTCAGAGCCATCTTATGGAGATAGCCTGGGCCTGACATATTGACCTAGAGAACTGGTTCGGCATCTTATATCACCTATTTGATTGATTATTTTCTTGCTTATATCTCTTCTCCTTTCCTGCCACTCTCTCATCTGTTTTAACTCCTGTACTGGGTGGCTATAGGAGATAAGGCTTCAAAACAGATAGAGATTTTATGTTTCAAATAATATTAAAATAATTTCTACATTTCATATCAATAGATATTTAAAATAAATATATTTGAGCTAGATAGACATCAATTAATAGATATTAGAAAAATAAAATTAAAAAGGCAAGATGTGTTTGCAATGAATTATTAGCTGAACTGTGGTTTTATTTTCTCCACAATCCAAGGGTCCAGGTTTACAAAAGCAGAGTTCAAGCACATGTGAAGGTGGATCTGGGATCTCTACAACATCAGGCATGTGAGGACCTCTGCAAGGTCAGGAAACATTGTAAGTTCTATAATAGCAGAGGGAGAGCAGCAGACATGCACTTAAATCTCTCCCTTCAGCCTGCAGAAAAATATTACTACCAAAGTCTAGGCAAAACCCCAAGAGAAACAGAGACCTGCTCCAGGCTGTCCAAATCATTAAAGTCCTACTCAGTACTGTTACATAAAACGTGGTTATAATACTCAGCAAAAGTCACAGATAGAGAAACTGGGTTTGTCTAGAAGAGAAGATGTGCTGAACCCACTCAAGGCCTGTGCTGAGATCATGTCTGGTAAACCAGAGAAGCGTGAGACCTTCGACAGCTGAAGCAAGCAAGAAGGAAATTTGTCAAAATGAAACTCTTACCTAATACTTTTTATTTCAAAGGCTTGACATTTTTTTCCCCTCTCCCTCTGCTTTTTCTATCAAGTGCAGATAACTGTCAGTTCAGATGGGAATGTTATAGCTATGTCCGTGCCATAGCAATGAGAACCATGAAAAAAAATCTTTGTCTTTTTATTAAAGATACAAGGGGGGGAAAAGGAAGGAAAAGGCTGAATATTTGCTGCAGGATATTGCAGGCTAAAGGGCCTGATCTCAAAAACCCAAGCTTTGTTTCACTGCTATGCCATCATACAGTAAGGAACCTCAGCTACGGCCTTTTTTCTCTGGATCCACTTACTCCATTTAAATGAACCTGCCAGCTCCCACATATTTATGTCAGAGTTTTCTCCATTGATCAATGGATATTTCTTGCCATCTCAGACCACTGTGACATCTCCTATAACCAGAAGCTCCAACACTTCAGCACAAGGCTGACTTTGAGGATTTTCTTTGCATCAACCAGCTCATAACCAGCAAAATCACACACCCTTCTTGATGAGCCATAAAGTTACCAGCCAAGTTTGATGAAAAAGAAAAAAATTGCACCTAACTCTGCATTTTTATGCTAAAGACACTGAGCTCAGAACAATCTCCCCTGGAGACATCACTAAGCAGTAAAACCAGACATGACATACCGAGGCCATTTCATTCCTGTAACCCATATGTGTACCCTAATAGGCTCAGCATCCATTTCAGTACCTCTGTGGACTGAAATCCTATTACCAGAAGTCTGCAGGACCCTTATGTGTTCCTGGAAGCTTCACACAATTAATGAGGTCTGTGTAAACTGCAAGATAACTTCTTAACAGAAAGTGCTGGCAATTCCCACTGAAGCAAAAAGCTCCTCAGCCAAGGAGATATACAAGGGGTTGAATTTCCTGGGGCACAAGTATCATTGCTGAGCATGCACTGCACTTGCCTGGTTCAATGCAAATGAAGATGGATTGAGCTGGGAAGGACCACATCCCAGCCAACCAACCAGAGAAACTGCAAGGTACCTCTCCATGGAGCCTGGGGTAGAGTCCAGAGCCACTGTATTGATGCTGATGGTAAAAATAAGTGATCTGGCAAACACCAATCATTACACCAGTAATTGTAGATGTGACCTCTCTGATTGCCAACTCCACTCATCCTTATACAACTCATTCTAGACAGGCGAGGCCCTGGGTTTTACACCAAGGAGTAAAGGAGTGTGGACTCATATTTTAGATTTTAAAGCCCTGTCAGCAATTTCAGGGCTGTTTCCTAAAATAGTTCAGGCCAGAATGCAGCTCAAGGACACTGCATACTTCCAGTGCATCCATTGAAGTAAATGAAAGTTCCAGTGAAAGGACACAATCATTTTATATTTAGGCCATGTGAGAGGCTGGGGTTAGCCAAGCTCACCTCTGCCCTGGGAGCACTTGGCACTGATCTTTAGATCCAGCCCCACCAGCACATATCCTGCTCAGCCCATAGGTCTGAACTTCTATTCAACATTGCCTTGTTACTCAGCTGAATTACATGTGCTTAACGATCCTGGTGGAAAATATGGAGCATTTTCCAGGATTAAGCCCTTGTGGAGGAAGATGTAGATGCCACAGTTTAGCCTGGTTTGCAAAACCTTTGAAAAACAACTGAGTAACTTCATATCACAAAGAGCATTGTGTAGCATACTGGTTTGTAATTCCACTATGGGAAACATGCAGGACAGAGTGAAAATATGTACTTATTTTTGTGAGAGGAGAGATGCAGCTGAAAGGCATTTGTGGGTGATGTACTGAGTTAATTTCAACCAGTTCCAAATCCCACTGAAGGACAAAATATCCAGAATGCCTCCATATAGCTCAGCCTGGCCCTGCTTTGCAGCTGTCATTTATACCCTGCTGAAGCCAATATGGTTCCTGCAGGGAACCGTGGGGTGGTTGCCAAGTATTTCTGCCAATCCACAAACACACCATTAGTTCCAATACCTTCCTGATGTGATTTTAGGAAAGTATGAAAATTTCCCTCTATGCAAAAATACCCCACATTTTGGAGACAGGACCTATCCTTAGCTGAGGAACTCAGAAGACCTTTATATGATCTTCACTGAGTCCTCTCAGATGAAGTCCTCTCAGAGCCAAGTGACAATCAAGACTACATTCAGAAAGGTGTTCAGGTACTTAACTCCTTTTTGAGGACAAAGGCATCAGTGAATTCTGTGGGAGGTTTAGATGACTAAGTACCTTCCAGAAAGATGTGATACTCAAAGGTTTTTGCAAATACAGCAACAAATAGGTCAAATAAATTCAGGCAATCAATCTGTTGCCCTTGCAGCACCTTTCTTAGGCTAAGCTGAACTCGCTGTGCATGATATTCCTAAAAACACACTTGCCAGTGCACCATCTACTTTTTGTGTTATAACAAGACCACATGAGGAGTAGTTATCCCCTCAGCAACCAGGAAACGAGGCAAGGAAAGCTGAGTCTTTGAAAGGAAATTAAAGAATTGCTTATGAGAAGGCCTTCAAAATTCAGGAACATTTCTGATGCTCAGTTATGTCTCACCAGGTCTACATTCAGAAGCACCTTGTTTGAAGCAAACCCAGTGACATAAGCATTGGCTCAAGTTCTGTATCACTTTGCCACTGTTCACTGGTGCAAAACTGAAGCCCACAAAATAGGCAGAAACATCCAGTCTAGGATCTCTTCATTACCTTTTTTTTCCAGGTTGTAGAGTAAGGATAACAATTCTCATCTGCATTTTTGTACAGGTTGGGAAGACTACTGAAAGTAACATGAAACAAGGCTTATGTGCCCCAAAACATATTCTCTTCATCTTCTTCAACTATGATGTTGATTGACAAAAGAAATTTCTTCTTTTTAGATGTCACCTAACTATTGATAGCTTTGCAAATCCTTGATGAAAATGAACATTTTGAGTTCCTTCCTTCACCAGTGAGAACATCAAAAGCCATAAACAAGAAGCAGTTCAAGCAATACACACATAAAAAACATCAGTGAGGCAAATATTTCTGTTCATGTAAAAAAGAAAAGGAAATCTTACCTTTGGACCTGTTGGCCCAGGCAGTCCAAATGCTCCTGGCCGTCCTGGTTCACCCTACAGGTAACAGCAATATGACAAATGCTAATCTTTTATATATAAAGGCTAGGATGGCTCAAAACAGTCATTATATGCAGCTAGAAATGGAAGTTCTATCCAATACCTAAAGTCCTGAGTACCATTATCCAGGAACCTGAAAGTTTACAGTGTGCTTTCCTTACAAATATAAAAGCAGAAAGAGACAAATTGAAAACTGAAGCAGCTCTTTGTCTGCTCTCCCAACACAACCACCTAAGTACCAAGATATGAGTTCCCTAAGATGTGAACAGCTTACACCAACTATAGTCTACAAACATGGACTTCTCAGAGAGAACCTGATACATTTGTTCTTGAATAATGACCTTGCATTGCAATAAATACTTAAGAAATTCTACAACTCCAAATCTGTCACTGTCTAATCCCGGACCATGTCATGTGTGATGGGATGAAGTTGCATTAGTTCTGGAATTGATTTTGGAAAATTATCATAGATTTTTCCAAAGTAGAACAAGTGTGGCACAAAGCATAAAGAGGATGCAAGGAAATAAAAAGAGCTTTTCTGCTGTGTCACTGCTTTTGTGTATGCTTGCTCTTCCATAGTGTCCTCAAGTTTCTTCAGTTGCCACCAAGTGTCTGCCACAAAGGGATAGTGTATGAGATGGTGAAGGTCTACCAACAGGATGAAGATAAGTCAAAGGGATGGCAGTCAAGTGGGGGTATGGAGGGAAAGGTCTTAACCACACTTATAGAAGACACTAGAAAATGTATTTGTGTTTCTATGTTTCTCCTGTAGTCCTCCTAAAGGCAATATTTGGTATGCTGCTTCCTTCCTTGAGCTAACCCTGCACCTCTTCCTTTTCCTCTTAGCTTTCAGCAATGCACAGAGGAGTTCAGGTCTTTGCTCCTGTGACCAGGACACTTATTTCTCTAACCTCTGTCTGCTGTGGAAGCACAAGATTGTCCTCTGCACCCCTGCTGTCACCACTAGCTGAGGACTCTTTGCCAGACATAAAACTAATGGCCAAGCTCTGCAGCTGCAGCTATTAACCAACAGGTCCCAAACCACAGGCTGCCACGACTGCTCCCTTTCCCATTTTAATGGATGGTAACAGAGCTGTCACTGGAGCCTCTCAGGATGGTTAATCCATACAACACCTGCCATGGCTGCAAACGTGTGAGGGAGAGTGTTGGGGCTATTAACCTCCTGCCATTTGTTTCTGCTGCTCCTAAAATGGCTGTGCAAATCCCCCAGACATGTTCCACTCAATAGAGATTGATTTCTGCTGCCTGTTCTGCACTGAAAGGCAAGATTATGTGGGAGGAACAAAAAGGCTTACGGCTTCTCCTTTTGCTCCATCCCTCCCAGGGGGGCCAGGTGAGCCCAGGGACCCCTGTAACAAGAACAAAATTATCAGCAACACAGTATAAACACCCAGTGCAAGTGCAAGGACATGAGTAGCTCATCAAGACAAGAATAAGGAATGAGGAGAATCATTTCAACACAAACATTTATTATTTACAGTCTCTGGAGGAGCTGCTGCTGACATTAACACACTAGGGACAATTGATGAGCTGCTAATGAGGAACTAGGCACTCTTGGCCAGTTAACTTCATTTAAGAATAAATTAATATAAAAGCACTGGAACTAATTAGAGACAAAACCATTGAGTAATCTTAATATCATCGTATCATCTCTCCTCATCCTCTCTCTTCACCATTCCATTGTCTCAAAAAATTGCTGTTTTGTAATAAAATGCTAATTTTTCTTTCTTTTTTTTTCCCCTCCTTGCTTATAGAGCATCCATCCCAAAGCTCAAAAGCCTCTAGGCACAGTTATGATGTACATATGGAGTAAGCCTAAAAGCAAACAGAGAAGAAGCCTTTAAAATCTCAAGCACTCCTCAGGAATGACCACAGGGAAGTCTCAGAGCTGTGAATGTGCAAAAACCACAAGAAAACCCAATCCAACCCAGAAAAACAGGTAGCACTTAAATTTAAAATTTTAACCATTTAAAATCTTCCTATGCACCAGGATGAGCTGAGGTTGGCAGCTCCATTGGGGACAGCAGCAAATGTAGGG
>NW_008674190.1:62981-68116 GCF_000695815.1 Acanthisitta chloris
TTTAAAAACAAATGGAGAATGGGAAGACAATAGACATGCAACAGGCAAGCCAATATACATGGTGAGGAACTGGCTCAGTGTTTTCACTTCTAGTCACTGCAGCAGTTTCTTTTTTATTGCATTGTAAAAAAAGGCTCAAATGAGAAACAGACATGGGCACTGCAATCTGCCACTGTGGGCTGTGATTGTCCTGAGCTGATTTGTTGTGTGCTACTTGGAGGGGCATCTAGCCTTGTGATCCAGAGCATTTGCTATTTTATAAGAGGTGGAAAAAGTTTAAATTCCTAAAATTACTCCTGCTAATTATGATTAAGGTATTTCTGACAAATGTGTCCATAGTAATACTAGTAAAAAAAGCAAGGTCAGTATAGGTTTGGGGGTTTTTTTAGGATGATGACACAGTAAGCAGCTAAAAGCTACCTACATCCAAAAATTCAAAGCAAGGTCAGTATAGGTTTGGGGTTTTTTTTAGGATGATGACACAGTAAGTAGCTAAAAGCTACCTACATCCAAAAATTATTTATTTTCAGTGCAAGAAAAGGCATGATAATCTAAGGCCTTTCATGTCTCATATTGAAGAAACACTGGTGTTTCTGTATGTAGAAGAATTAGCACTTAGTTCCTATTCTGCTTCACTCTTATATTCTGGAGCTTTACAAAGTTTTAAACAAACATTTGAACATGGAACATTTAGTCAAATCTCATGCCCTTGAGTACTCCCCACATTTATTAAATGTGGCTAAGCATCATCAATAATTTTAAAGACATTAAGGTACACTTTGCTGAAAAACAGTACAACAGCATAGTCTCCTTTTCTTAGCACCTCCTTAACACGAAACAAAACAAAGCACAACACACGTAAAACAAAAGACTTAGGGGAGAATCTGTTTTCATTAGACTTCTACAATAGCTTTCAAAACTCATAAACTCTTCAGAGTATAGTTAATATAGTGAATAAAGACTTGGACTTACTTTTTCTCCTTTATCCCCTTTCAGCCCAGGAAAGCCAGGGAGCCCTTCGTCACCCTACAACACCAATGGAAAAAGTACTTCACATAACATGCCATGTCATTTGGTGGTGTGTTTGTGTACTTTAGTGGAATTGCCACCTCTTGAGAGTTGAGGCTGAACTTCTTGCTGCAATAATGTTGTGCTCAGTCACCTGTAACTTGTCCATATTTGAACAGGTTCACCTTTGGTTTTCCATTCCAATGTATTCCTCCAAGTGATCCCTCCCACCCCTCCTTTTCTAACTACCATCAAGAACCAGTAGCTTTTGAAGAACAAGATGAGAGGCCTATCCTTGTTAAATAAAAGTATTTGAAACATATAAGCAACTCCCTGAGAAATTCTCCTGTAGCCTAATTTCAAAGCACAAAAGCTTAAAGTTTGGCATGGCCAGCTTACTACTATGCCAAATTTCCAATGGCAAGGATTTTTTTTGAAATTTCCAGTGGTATGGAAATTTTTGGAAGAATTCAAATGTAGGAATTTTTTTCCCCTTTATCTGCTCCCATTAGGACAAAAGACTGAGGGATTTCCCCCCACCTGCTTTTACAAAACCTCACATGCACAGAAAAACCCTTTTGAAAGATCATTAAAGTATCTAAGAAGTTTCTAAGTTGCTTGTATATACATAAGAACCACCTATGTATGCAGATAAATTCAGGCCAAATTCTGCCACATGCAGTCTTATTTGTGACTTTTTTTCTGTGTGACTAGTCCAGCAGAGTTAGATGGATGTATTCCTAGGGCAAGGTTTCAGTCAATGATAGACCGTGACAAAATCCAGCTTTATTTATTTATAGATGCATTTGCCACTTAAAGGTTAATAAAAGATAATATCTGAAAAGTATCTGTTGCATACTCAAAGTCTTTCGATACCTTTATAATCACATTTCTTGCTAACTGAACCTTCATGAAGCACTGTCTAGAATACACAATGCAGCTAGTGATAAAAATCAGATCTGCTATATGAGAATGGCTCCCTAATGAGACAGAAAACCCACCAAACAGCAAAAGTGATTTTTAAGAAAATCATTTGCTTTAAGAGGTCAATACAACTTGAAGGAATTGCTGCTCGATGGCAAAGTGTGCTCTTAAAGCAAAGGAATTGCTGCTTTGCTTTAAGAGGAGGAATTGCTGCTCGATGGCAAAGTGTGTCGCATAGGTAGGAGACCTCTTTATGTCTTTTCTGTGCAAAGCAAAGGAATGCAGTTAATTAGCTTCTTCTCTTGCCTTTTATCATTTTTTTCCTCATGAAGTAGCAACCCCTTGGCACAGTGAACAAATTAATACTCGTGTCAGTCAATAAGTTTGAGTACTTGCGGAAACATTCACGCTGGACAGGACCTCGTAAGGTTTCTAGTCCCATGTTCCACTCAAAACACCATCAGCAGTGAATTCAGACCAAGTTGTTCAGGGTTTATCCAGTTTCACATTGATAACCACCAAAAATAAGGTTACTCCTCTTCCTAGATGCAAATGGCAACTTGCCTCCCAAACAAACCGCATCCCAGGATGAGCCAAAGGCTTTTCCTTCCATATTTTTGAACTTGAATGCTGCTTTATGCCCCATCCCTGGAAGTGTTCAAGGACAGTTTGGATGAGGCCCTGAGCAACCTGACCTAGTGCATGATGACCCTGCCCATAGCACAGGGGTTGAAATCCAAGATCTTTCTTGTTCATTTGCTGGTTACCTGGGAGAAAAGACTGATCCCACCTGAATACAACATCCTTTCAGGCAGCTGTAGAGAGTGGTAAGGTCCCCCCTGAGTCTTCATTTATCCAGGTTAAATTTTTTCCTGGCAAGGTGCTTTGTATTCCTCAGTAAGCAAGAAATCTAAGCTAAGGGTAGGTTCTGCAGCTGTTTGAACCTTAAGAAAAGCACAAGAAGAGACTGTGCAGCCTATGCCAAAGAGCTCATGTTCATGAATCAAGCTGTGTAACCTACAGGAGTGAGCAGTGGCAGAGAGGAGGAAGCAGAGAGCCATCATTGCTACTGAGCTGCACAGTGCCCAAAGCAGCTGTGACAGGCAGAGATGGGAAAGCAACCAACAGCTTGCACCCTTAACTCCCAGCCAGCTGCCAAAACCCTGCTGAGGACACAGCTATCTGGAATGGAGTCATGTTGTCACAGCAATTTATTTCATTAATCAACTCTTATATTTATTTATTTTAAACTGCCCAACATCATGATCTGCATTGCAGAACAATCACCTATTCTTTTTACTTGTACACCAGATTTTTAAAATCAGGTAATATCCCAAGCATCTGGATTAGAAAAAGAGCTTGCCTCTCTCCCCAGCACTTGTTATCTGGGCAACTCTGCTGGCACATCTGTCCTGGAAGTCACATTCTAAAGCCAGGGAAAGTTGCAGTTAGGGAGTGACAAAACTGGCCAAGGAAGAAATCACAGGGACCTGAAAAAATGCTGTTCAAGAGGAGCTCTTGCTGGGGAGGTTATAGCTTCAGCTGTTAGGCTCAAAAGAAAGGCAGCAGATTTTCTTGGGTACTTTTCTTTTCACACCTCATGAGCATGCTGTCCTTTCCTGACCCACTGGAAATCCAACCACTTGTGTTGAGTTTCACCCTCTGAGCTGCACAGCCAGTGGCCTTTAATCAAACATTCCCACCAAAGTTAGCAAGGGAATAAACACATTCATTAGCTCTCAGTTGACAAAATATTTGTCAGAAGAGCCTAGATCTGGCAACCTGCCATGGGAACCAAAGCAACCAGAGGACTTCTCTTGCACTGTCTGTGAAGTGTAGTGAGTCAGAGGAAAGCAGAGCAAGAGAAGGGCAGGCAGGTACTGCAAGCACTGAAGTCATGTACTGACATGGACTGTGAGTATACAGGTGTTATATAGCACACAGGTAGCTACATGTTTCTACAAATGTCAATTTTTGCTTTTCGATATTCTACGACAATTTCCTTCAATTACAGCAACCTCTCATTTGTTCCCTGCTTGGGTCACTCTGCTGGACATAGTATGAATGAAAATTAAATTACAGCCACTATGCTTCGAAGCTCAGTTAAAAATTGCAAGCAACATGTAAATATAAGAAAGAAAGGGCAGAGACAGAGAGCACAGGGCAGTGAAATAGCTGCCAAGCAGACACAGACTGCAAGAGCTCTGGGATGAAATATCCAGACACCACACTGGGAAAACAGGTAGTCTCTGGCAGCTGGCACTGAGCCCTGGGGAACAAAGGCTCATCACATTCCTTGCACCAAGGCCAAACCTGGTTGTGCCACTGAGAGGGATAAAAATAATCCTGTATTCCCAGAGACTGGCTGCACTCCCAGCTTCAGTACAATGGAAATCCAGTGGTAGCATGTAAACAACACTTAGCTGTTCATGCCATGCATCCCCACACCACCCATCTATTTTATGAATAGCTGAAATTCAAAGGTTGTCCTTTTCTGGAGAAACATCAGGTCCAGAATAGGAAGGTAATGAGGATTAGGGAAATGAGAAGAAGCAGCAAAAGCAGAAGAGGCTGCTGATAAAGAAGGGAATAGGCAGTTTCCCTTAGGCTTAGTCTACATTTTCTGGAGTAGTTTTACACTTTCAAAGGGGTGACCTTTTGCTTTCTTGGTCAAGAGTTTTGTGGAGAAAACTTGAATGTGTGGGTAGTGGTACCTGTGAGGTATTTTGCATTAACAAACACAGCAGCTTGGCTTAGGAAATTCATAAAAATTAGCATACTGCAAGATCTGAGGATACAGTATTGGTTAAAACACTCTGAAAACTCCATCTTTCATTCCTCGAAGAACTGACAATTCTATGAGAAAATTAAGATTTCCTGAACCATACTAAAACAAAAACTTTAAGTAGAATTCAGTAAAAATTACAGAATTTTGTATTTCCACGTATTTACTTTTAAATTCAAGCATTCAGAGCCACACAATGGATGCAAAACAAGGCCTAAGCACTACTTCTGCCTTTCCTGGATGGTCTCAGAGCAGGAGTTACATAGGCACATAACTTGTTGAGACCCAATAGACAAAAGGGATTGCCACATCATGAGGAAATTCAGAGCATGGGCAGCTCTCAGCTGCTGCAGACAGAATACTGGGGGGACAAGAACAAAGATACTCCCCTTGGCTTCAACCATTAAAAATAGAGAGG
>NW_008674191.1:0-5715 GCF_000695815.1 Acanthisitta chloris
CGGGGCCACACAGCAACCTCAGCCCGAGCGCGACTCTGATGCCAGAGGGAAACCAAAAAGAAGCTGCGTTAAATTAAAGACGAGTAACCGTCTCGGGACACAACTCGAATCATGGTCACCGCAGACCCGGCTTGTGTGGGGCTAGTTTAGTTTATTTTATTTGGGGTTTTTATCTTCTTGCTCACAGTGGCAAAGGGGCTTGGGGCTCTGACACCAGCATTTTTCTCCCGCTGAGCTCCCAAGGACCTGTAAAATCCCCCAGACGGGCCGGGGCACTTGGAATCATGGGTCCCATCACTTCTAAGAGCTCAGCAATCAGGGAAGTTAGTTGGATTTTCTTATTTTCAAATTTGGGAGGTGTGACTGAGCCAGGCAGCTTGCCACAGGAGTTTTCTGAAAGGGAAACAAAACCACCACGAGCTGTTTTCAGAAGAACACAATGACACCTGCAGAGAGCCCTTACTCTTCACTCACTGGATGAACAGAGACAACAAATTTGGTGGAATTTGCATGGATTAGGATTATGTGCATGGATAAAGGCTGGTGGGCTCATACCCCAAATCCTCAGAATTTGTCAGCTATCCACATCCACAAATTTTATTGTCTGTTTATAGGTCATGGGGTGTTTGCAAAACACACTTGGTAAGCATGTGGTATGGCAAGACCACACCAGTGCTTTATCTCGAGAGGAGATCAGCCCACACAGAAAACTTGCCAACCAACCTCCAGTTTTTCTACTGTCTTTCTGATGCAAAAAATTTGCCTGTGACCCTCCCCTCCCAGGAGCAGGCACAGGGTGGGGTGACACAGGTACAAACCCCTGGTGCCTGGTGTGTCCCTGTGCACTAAATCCATGCAGTGGTTTCCAAGAATGCTCCTGAAGCACAGAGTACATAGGTTATTTTTGGACTCTCAGAAGAGGTTACTTGTCGCACAGAAGACACCCACACTGCATGCTTGGGGAGACTTCATGCTTTGTTTCTTGTGAGCTACTTGGATTTTGAATTAAAATGGGATGCATACAAAGGAAACCCCAAATCCCTGCACGTTTGCACATTATGGGTGGGAATAGCAAAATGACTGCAAGAGAGCAGAGATGTGTCATCCTCCCACACCTTCTGCAACAAGCTGCTGCTCCAAAACCAAGAACCCCTGATGCTTTCTATCTAGGCAACCTTAGAGGTATAGCAGACAAGAAACCAAAATAACCTTTGTTTTCCTAGATCATCTGCCCTTCAGAGGAAAAGCAACAATTACTCCCTACAGTCATGTGGAAGTCCACGTGCCTCAGCCTGAGCAGAGGGCGGACCTGCCCTCTGCAGCACCTGCCCCAACCCACACTGGCCAGGGCAAAACACGTTTGTGGCATTTGCAGTTGCTGGCAATGGCTCTGCCTCGGGTTCCCTCAGCCCAGCCCCACTGCTTGCTCAGTATTTCTGTATTTGTCCTGCATCTTTGGTCTCCTTCCAAGAAGGCTTCTAAATGTAAGCGAGGTAAGAATTTTAACAGATTAAACACTTCCAGAAGGGGAAGAGTGGAGTATTTCCAAGTTGATACAATAAGGACCAAATTAACTGAGGTCAACAGTTGTAATTTGTAAAGACACAAAGTTGTTAATCCTGATCCTCAGGACAAAAGCTAAATACTCAGCAGTAATCAACTCAGTCCAGTTGATTACTGATAGCAAAGTCTGAATTCTGTTTGTCTTTAAGAGTAAGACTTACTTTTTAATTATTAATCATGAAGGAGGGGAAAGTGAAAACGAAAGAAGACTCCCACATATTTGCAGATGAGGCTGGTTCCTTAACACACCTTCAGATATAATCCTTAAGGATTATACCTGTGCTACCAAAAGCAGCTTTCTCCGGTTAGAGGAGCTCTACCAAAGTGCTGTGGGAAAAATCTAAATTTGTTTTCACTTAAGCAGCAAGTCAGAACTGGGATGGTGCTAGACACATAGTCCAGCTGTTTGCCATTTACAATTTTTGCTGATGGTACAAAAGACAGCCATGCAGGGAACCCAGATGAAGCTCGAAGAGGGAGAGAAATAGGAGACCCACTTGAAAACGAACAAAAATACTGAAAGTAAATGTTCATTACACCTTAAAGCGGTAAATAAAAATGAATACAAATCCAGCAGATTCAGACCAAACCCAAAAGAAACTGAATTACTTAGAAGGTAGTACAATGTATTCAGGGTGAAGAGAACAGCATGTGGAATAGCAGAAAAATATAGTGTAAATGAACAATCCTTTGGAAATGTCCCACCTGAGATTACATTAATGCAGTAACTACACAGAGTTAAGCACAGCTTTTGAAAAGGCATAGAAGAAGCTAATCTCAACCCTACCCTGAAGTGATAGCAGAGGTTAATTTACACAAGCAGCAGAATAGGAGTGGGTGGAAGGAAGTGGTTAGAGGTTATTAATACAAACGATCAAAGCACACACACCAGGTCAACACAAGCTACTGTTTTCACCTCAATAAATGAAATCTAACCCAACTATAATGTAACTCTTGGGAAAATGTCCAATGTAATAGTACAAAAGAATAGCAATCATCTTGAAGACTAAGTCCTGAACTCTTAAATTCTAATTATACTTGTTTATTGGATTCTTCTAAATCCAGGCCCACCCAGCATGTGTCTGACTCAATTGCTATCTGAAACACAGGCAAAACCAGAATACCACACAAAATGAGAAAACATAGAAAGCAGAGAACAGATTAACACTAGCATCTTCAAAGTGTTGTATGAAATGCTCAATAAATGCAAAATAACTCCATTATACATATTTAGGACATGAAAGAGAGTATCTGTCCCTGTATCAGATTTCTCCCACTGAAGTTCCTTGTACTATGCAATGCATTTCCAAGACAAATTTTAAGACCTTTCATTTCTCCAACCTCAAGTACAGTAGTACAGTCCCTCTTTATATCCTTACAGGAATCTGTTAATATCACTTCCAGCCCAGTCCTCTGGGTCTCCTATAGCAACATTCTCCTCAAAAACATTTGCTCAAACATACCGAATCAAACTGTCAGCTGGAAATAGAAGCAGTCCTCAGAGGCTGCACCTGTATGTCCTTCATCACACATCTCTAGGATGCTCATCAACCACACAGCATTTGTCAACAGTGGTTATGCCTCAACACCTTCTCCCTTGGAAGGCTTGGAAGCTTGCCAGGATGACCATTTTCACCTTGCTTTATTTAAGAAAGTAAATCCTTTAATGACATTTCATTTTCAGGTTGTGAAATGTGTTCTACTATAGGCACTTCACCACTGGGCAGCCCACAGCAGAGACTGTCCTCACAAGAATTTCTTTGGGTTTTTTACCCCAACCAAAGATCCAAAGATAAGGACCAAGAGATCTCTGTCAGAAGCCCAGAGCAGAAAGCAGGGCTGAGCTTGAACAAGGTAACTGTTTATTTGGTTCTGCATCAGGGAACTTGCCTTATAGGGCTGTCTCAATATCACTGGTAGTTATAATATGGTCTTGTAGACATCCTACCTGACCCTCGAGACAGAATGGTGGGCACTCATCTGAGAGCAAAAGCTGCATATCTCCACCTGGTGTGTGTGCACCATCTACCCTGGCAGTGCTGGATGCTTCCAACCAGATGGAGCTGCTGAAGGGAGAGGCTGCAGTGCAGACCTGATTGCAGGCAGTGCCAAGACCTTTCTCCTGGGACAGGGACAGACAGCAGACCTGTCTGCAAAAGGTGTGCCCAGGTGAAGGACCTCCTGCAGCAGGTGGTTGAGCTGCAGGAGATACTGGGAAGGCTGCGTGGCTGAGGACAAGGTCAAGAGGTTATGACAGACTGCACTGATTCCAAGTGCAGTCTGCAGTGGATCCATAGCCTGTGGCCAGCCAAAAACTCTCCCACTAGCACACACAGATGAGAGAGCCAATAATGCAGAAGAATGGCAAGAACCTGCAGGAGGAAGACTTCTCTCCAAAGCCTGAGGTGTCCCTGCAGAACTTCTCTGTTGCTCAGCAGACTGGAAAGTCCCATCACATCAAGACAGACATTGGAGCCAAGTAAGGTAGCCCCATCAACTTCCTGTGTAACAGCCAGTGCCTAAGACAAGGTGTCGGGTGACAGTAGTAGGAGACTCTTCTGAGGGGTGTGGAGGAATCTGTGTGCTGACCTGCTGTACTCTCCAAGCAGTGCACTGCTTGTCAGGGGCTCTTCACAGGGATATCATGGAGAGACTACCAGGCCTTGTACAGCCCACTGACTATTACCCACTGTTGCTGTTTTCAGTGGCACAGCCAGGAGCAGTCTGGGCAGTATCGAGAAGGATTATAGAGCCCTGGGAGTGGCAGGAGAGGACTCTGGAGTACAGCTAGTTTTTTCATGAAAAAACTTCTACTGCTGAGTTCAAAAAGTTGAATCTGGCAAATCAACAAATGGTTACGGGATTGGTGCCACAGCTATGGGTTTGGCTACTTTAGACCATGGGACTTGCTTTGAGAAACCTGGTCTACTGGGCACTGATGGGGTGTATATGTCAGAGAAGGGGAAGAGGCTGGCATGGATGAACAAGGTGCTCCTGGACAAGCTCAAACACACAAAAGAAGCCTAGAGAGGGTGGATGCCAAATCAACAAATGGTTACGGGATTGGTGCCACAGCTATGGGTTTGGCTACTTTAGACCATGGGACTTGCTTTGAGAAACCTGGTCTACTGGGCACTGATGGGGTGTATATGTCAGAGAAGGGGAAGAGGCTGGCATGGATGAACAAGGTGCTCCTGGACAAGCTCAAACACACAAAAGAAGCCTAGAGAGGGTGGATGCCTGGGAAGAATACAGAGAGCTGGGCCTGCACAAAACTCATGAAGTTCAAGAAGGTCATGTGCAAGGTTCTGCACCTGTGTCAGGGCAATCCCAAGCACCTGTGAGACCCCACCTGGAGTACTGCATCTAGCTCTGGGACCTCCAATATAAGAAGGATGTGAACCTGTTGGATTGAGTCCAGAGGAGGACCATGATGATGATCAGAGGACTGCAGCACCTCTCCTATGAAGACAGGATGAGACAGTTGGCCTTGTTTGGCCTGGAGAAGAGAAGGCTTTGTGGAGGCCTCACAGCAGCCTTCCAGTACCTAAATGGGGCCTACAAGAGAGCTGAAGGGGGATTTTTTACAAGGGCATGGAGTGACAGAACAAGGGGTTATGGCTTTAAAATGAAAAAGGGTAGGTTTAGATTAGGTACTAGGAGGAAATTCTTTACTGTGAGGGTGGTGAGGCACTGGAAAACGTTGCTCAGAGAAGCTGTGAATACTCTGTCCCTGTAAGTGTTCAAGGCCAGGATGGATGGGACTTTGAGCAACCTGTCTAGTGGAAAGCATCCCTTCTCATGGCAAGAAGGTTGGAACTATATGATCTTTAAGGTCCCTTCCAACTCAAATCATGCCACAATTCTTTGATGAGTCTGGATAAGCCTGGGATGATAAACTGTTCTGACCTGTGGTATAGAAAACAAAGGTGTAATGAAGCACACACAGGAAAGTAAAAGTTCCCTCTTTAAATGCTTACTGTCTCATGGCATAATACATTGTATATAGCTGGCTGGACAATAAATTATTCAATGAAAAAAAAACCCAACCCAAAAAATGCAGAACTATTCTGAACCGACTTAAATTCTAACACAAGAGAACCATTTGCGTTGCCAGAGAATCTCCAAAAAGGGATGGACAGATGTCAGCAG
>NW_008674191.1:5739-8034 GCF_000695815.1 Acanthisitta chloris
GTAGACCATGCTGCTAGTGAATTGGAGCCCTAGCTCAGGGGTAGAAGTTAAGGCCCTGGTGGTACTGCTAGGAACCCTGAAGTTATGCTAACAAGAACAAACAGTTTCCTTAATTTGGCAAGCTTGTATGACCAATTAGCATTGTCTCTGCTGAGACAGACTGATGGCCTGAACTATGACAAGTCCTTTCTACTGCAAATTAGACCAAAGTCTGAAGATGGGGAAGTCACTGGCATTTATCTCATCAATCAAACCACTCTTAAGTAGAAAGTTACACATGCACATAAATGCTTTCAGATACAAGGCAAACACCAAGTGTACACACAACCACCTCTTCTTGTAACCCAATACTCTTCCTGTGGCCAAGTATTTGAACCACAGGATAACATTCACTTGTACTGGTATTTGCCTTATAGCACTGGAACACATCACCACTGGAATGCAAGAGCTTCATGAATGCAACACACCTACAGAAAAATTTTGTTACTGTACAAATGGTGAAATAACAAGTATCCAACAAAACTGAAAAATTAAATACCACTTTAGTGGCCAAAGCACATGTAACTTATGCTTACAGTACCCAAGTGGTTTGAGAAACAAGTGTTTGTAGCCTTTCTCCACTCCCCAAGTTTATTTACTCTTCAGTTTCTCAGTCCTGTCCTGAGCTTGCACTAATTGCTTAGGGCCTCCTATAAACAGATGCAGGGAAAAAGAAAGCAAGCTCTAAAATAATGATAAAGAGGTCTGAAAAAGCTGTTAACATTAGCTAATAGAAACCCATGTAATGTCTGAACTGAGCTTAAACTTGTTCTTAAGGAGAGTGACTTTCAAATAGGCTGCATTCCATTAACACTGCTTGCTACTCCATGGTCTGTCAATGGAGTGTTCATGACTTAAGAAGTCAGCTACAGGTCTCTTACCTTTGGAGGCTTGAAGGGATATTCTGGTGTAAATGTGATGTCAAGGAAGAAAACACCTCCTTCATAGACTGAACCTGGAGGTCCTAGAATGGTTGATCTCCATTCGTAGATGTTATCACCTTTGGGACCAGCGCTGAGAGATTAAAAAAAAAAATAAATTTAGGAATATTACCACAGCTCAAATAAATATGATTTCTTACATTCAAGTATGATATGGAAGAAAGTTTTCAGTGTTAGTCTTCATACAACACCTGAAGTAAAGAAAGGGATTAAAAGTAGACTAACTGCTTCCAAAATCTCAGAGATATTACTGGACATAGCAGTGTTCCAGACCACTTAGCAAAGATGAGAAACTAGAGGTGGGCTGCAGTTTCCAGCTTCTCTCTCATGACATCTGTAAGAGCAGCATTGCCCGGAACTACACCTAAACATACTACACTGTTAACACAACAGAAGAGTTAAGTTTCATAGAACAATTTTCTGCTGTATTTCAGAAATGGCCCTTCCATCTCAGTCTTAATAAATCTGTACCACATTAAAGAGCATACTAAATAAATTAAGGCCTTAGGTTGATTTTATTAATCTTGTGTGTTCTTTAAAACTGAAATATATTTCTGCATTAATGCTAAACCACGGCTCATGGTATAATTGAAGGAAGCCAAATACATGATAATAATCTTAAATGTCAAGATCTTCTATACTTTTATCATTTTGCTGCACTGATTTCTAAAACAAGGCCACATGAGCGCACACTGTGGACATTGTTTGCCCTGTGGAACTGCTTTTCTAAGAGGAATTAAAATCACTGTGTCAAATTAAAACAGCACTTTCTCAAATCAGATTTGTCTAATTCTAGATTCTCCCTAACCTGCCAGCAGCTCACTAAGAATGGTACAAACTAGAGGTGCTGCAGAACTCAAATGTCTGCTTGTTGAAAATTAGTTTCACTGAGATCCTCTGACACTGTACTCTGTAGTGTGCCATATGTCACTGAGTATTTCTAAGCACAGCTCAACATATAAAGCCATTAATGGTTTAGGACTCCATTGCTGCCTCTTCCTTTCTGTGTAGCATTTTATCTGTAAGGTGCCAGAGCTGAAAACTCCCTTTGCATATAAGGAGATGCTGACACAGCTTTTTCCATGGCTCTGGAAATCTCCCCTTCCCTTGTTCGGTAGGGGATGGATCTTAACATCCCTACTACAAGGAAAACTAGCCTTGCTCTTCTTTCCCCATTCTTTTAACAAGGCTACTACAAGACAGAAGCATAAATCCAGGCTCTTTTCACGCTGTAACAATCATGGAGCAGTGTTACTTGAGAGAAAAGGCAATTCAATAAATTCAATGTATACGTGACAATATGCATTTGATTAAT
>NW_008674191.1:8058-14774 GCF_000695815.1 Acanthisitta chloris
GTAACAGTGTTACCCATAGAAATACAATTGCAAAAACATAAATTGTCAATGTAACAACAGTGATTAGACACATGGGGTTTTTTTTCCCCCTGATCTCTGCAGTACTGATGAACATGATCTTGACAGCAGGGGAATCGGGAGAGAGAAAGAGAATTAACTCTGTTATCAAACCTAAAATTTTATTTTCAGATTAAATTAATAATAAAATTTCACAATATGTTGGTGCTAAATAGTTCACCAACAGTGATGCTATGACTAAAAGCATGCTGCCAGGGGAAGGAGAGCATGTAAAAAAGCAGTAAAGGGAGACAGATTCTCTGCAAAATGATGCACCAGCCACAAGGGAAAGATTTTTCTCCCCAGAACACAAAACCTTGCGCAGCTCAAGATCAGTACTAAATTAAAGTAAAAGCCATTCCACCCTGAACACTCCTGGCATCCCACTCCACCTTAATGACTTGCCCATGTCCTATGCAGGTCTATATATTTGGGCACTCAGTACTCTCCAGCTACCACTTGTGCATTAGACTGGAAGAGCACTGTATTTTGACAGAAAGCTCTACCTCTGGAAAGACACCAACTTAACTGTGCCAACATCCTGAAAAGGACTCTCTGGGGCACCCTTAGCCACCACTCCAAGGAAACACCTCTTTATGTACGTATTAGCAACCTACTGACACTCTGCCTACTGCAAGTTGCACTGGTGATCATCCTCCCCTCCCTCCTCTAAAGATGGAGCTACTGAACAGGAACAGGTACTTGAGCTTTGTTAGCACCGATTTACTGTTGGAATTTATACCATGAGAACTGCCAACTGGGAGCACTTCAGCACTCAGGAAATGTGATGTGCGATTAGCACTGAATACAGCCCTCTGAACCAACGGGAAATGTTTCAGCATTTTGCATTTTATTTCCAGCTTCAGCCCAAAGGACTGTCAATAAAAAAAAAAATCCCACAGACTTAAAAAAAATGTATTACCATTTGTAATAATCTTGGAAATCTCTTGTATCCTTTTAGGTTTCCAATTAGAGCTATCACTGCATGCAAGTAATATACTGCTAGACCTCCATATTAAGAGTGCGGCATCTTTGTAAGACATCAGTAGGCTTTAACAGTGATGTACTAAGCTTACCTTTTAAGCTTTTCATAATTCAATTAACAGAGCAAAATAGCTGTAATGTCCATTTTTTACACGTTAACATTGATTTCTTATAATGGAAAGACTGAAAGAGGAAGATGCAAGTCATCTTCAGAGTACAGTATTGCTCAGATTTAACCTAGGATTAGGTAGTATCCAACAGCTCATGAAGACCTAGTGCTTAATAGAAAAGTGATGATACTGGACCACAGCTTAAGTGCAGCAGCATTAACTTTTGGTGAAGATATAAAAACTGTCAAAGGTGAAAGATTACATTCTTTGTTTCAAATCCTTGCAATTATCTGCTTCCGAAAGAAATTCACTGATGCATAGACTCAGGGCTCACAGCCACAGCTGTCACCTTGCCTGATGTGTGCCACCACTACTCAAATAAAGTGTCTAGATCTACAAATACAACATTTAGAAGCTGTCTAACATATGACCACTGGGAAGACAATTTTAACCAATTGAATAGAAATTGCAAGGCAAGAGTGTGAGAGCAAGAACTTTCTGTATTGAAATTAGCAGCCCACAACCTCTTTGCTTCCAAAGAAAAAAAGTGAGTAACAGCCTGGTAATGCAGAGCGAAAGGTGACATCCAAAAGAACACTGAAAAGATCCCAAGCCATTATTACCCTACCAGGCACATGTGTTACACAGCAATGCAACCGAGATCTCTCTTTCTTGGAAAACAGTGATATATTCAGTGAAGATGCACTGCACCCACTGTAACAACTGCTACTGATCATTCCCAATGATGCTGGCTTACCCTCTGGACAGATGTTATGGCAGAAACACATCTTAGGAAACTGCCCAGTGCCAAGGACTATCTAATTTTCCAAAGTCTAGAAGCAGGAAAATGCAAGGCAGAGAGGAAATATCAGCACAAGCAGACCAAGCTCAAAGTTCTGCACGGGCCAAGTCACAGTTAAACCTTGTGTTGCTTTGGAAAAACCTCATCTTGCTCTGCCTACCTTTGCTGGCAGCCCCTATATTATTTCCCAACTTAAAAACCAAACAGGTAAATTAGAAATGCCTGCAGCAGAGGCTGGGGAGCAGAATGATGCCTAGGTAAATTAGCTCTGTGCTCAGATGCCTTGCAGTAGTGAGCAACTGTAAACACAGGACTCTGCCTCAGACATGTAGTGCTCATGGCAAATCCACACACACACCTTTTCATGCATTAAAAAGGCTGAAATGACAGATAGCTTGTATTAAGCTATCCAGGTACAACCTCCACCACAGGCCTGCATTACATGGTACCACCCTGTTATTTGTTCCCACAGACTCGGCTCCCTCCTCTGCCCTGGCATCCCTGGGCAAATCACTTGAAGCAAACCTATGCCACAGAGGGAAGGCAGGATTTTTTGGTGTTCACCACATACAGCTAATGTACAAAAATCTCTGAAAACACAATGATGGTACTTTCCAGGAGAACGACTCGGAAAGAATTCACTGTTTATGTCAAGCTGCTCGTTCATTTGGAATCTACCTGGTCCTTTCAAGGAGTTGACCAAATTATAATATAAGTGCTCCCTTTAGTGAAAATTCAGACTGGAAAATACTTTAGTTCCTCTTCTCTGAGATACAGAAAACACACAATAGCAGATCACTGCAGTGATAAATAAATCAAAATTAGTTGATGCTGCAGACACTAGGTTAACACCCCAATATACCAAAGCAGCACATATTCCTTAAAAAAGCTAACTAATTTAGCAGAGTAGCTTAGAAGTGCCAGAGACTGCTATCCATCAGGGTGATGAGAACAAGGACAATTTCATGTTATGCTAAAGGAAGTAACAGCTAATGAAATACTACAATTTGTTTCAGTTAAGACGCAAGTAAGAAAACCACAAACTCATACTCTAACTGATTCACATCCCTAGATGCTATTTTTGAGGCTATTTCACCCTGAACATGAAGAGTCTGATGCAAGTAGCAAAGCTGTTTTGAAGTTGTGCACTTGGGAAAAATAAGTATAAATTCTAAAAACACTGCAGACTTGAACTTTTCCAGGGGACATAGCTCAAATCAGAAAGTAAACAACATACTAATGGCATATGGGAATTCCAAGGTGGCAGAGATGCTAATGATCTGCAGTATAAAGCTGTGCCATTACAAACTGATGGCAACATCAATTTATTTTTCTTTTGCTGCTGCTTTATTTTGTAGTAAGAAATAGTGAATGGCTGAATGTGGAAGTATATCTTGGTTATGGAGTCATCACCTTATTAGGCAACTTCAGAAAAAAACGTTGAATGTTAGAAGGTCTTTTTTTCCCCCCTTTCTTTTCCCCCCCTTCTTTTTTTTTCCCCCGTGACATCGAAAGATGCAAGCCCAAAATGCATTAGAAATCTGGACTGCCAGAGGCAGCATATTACTCTCACACAAAGTTCTGCTGCACATGGATTTTTCCTCCTAATCCACTTCATTCCTGGCCACAGGGTAAGTATGCTTTCTTTTCTGGTAGCCCACCGAGTGTGTTCATGCTGACCTTGCTCACCTACATTGTTAGTCTGAATCTGGTGCAGAGATTGCAAAAGCACCCCAGAAGTACTAGATCACTGGGGGAGGCAAGTGCCAGATCTACCAAGAAGCAGGACAGCTCATCTTGCTTAGCCACTGAAAAACACACATTTACAAAATCCTCTGTTCAAAGAAATTTTGCTCTCCCGATCTTTAAGCAACCTGTCTTAAAAATGGGAATGTCAAAGAACAGAGTTAAAACCAACCAACCAAAAAGCAACTAATCCTTTGGCCCAAATGTCACTTTAAAACCTTCATATTAATGCACAGTTCTAATTTTATAAATAAATTGTCACCTTCTGCACATGCTTTAGCTGTCAAAATGTGTTGCTATTATTTTTATTACTATAGCATCAAGACACTCCATTCACAGGCAGGACTCTACTATGCCAAACCTGCTACTATACAATCCAAAGACTTGTGTACACAATGTACACAGGTTTTTCAATTACAAAAGAAGCAGTAAAACATTACACAGTTACTAGGAAGAAATTAAACTAGGCAAAACAGAAGTAGTTAAAAGAATACCTGGGGCCATCCATGTTAATTGCTATTTTTTTGGTCAAGTAGTTTAAGAGTGGGATGATTTCCCATTTTTAGTTAAAGAGAGAAGGGGGAGAGGATGTGGGGGAGAGGAAAAAAATCATAACAGAAAAAAAATCATCCTGGGCAACAGTGGAAAGTTAAAGGTAACACACTGAATTACCATGTAACTACATGAATCAGTGTGGCAATTTTTGCCACCTGCCATTACTCCCAATCAAGCTGTTCCATTGTGCTAACATTAGCTAAAGTGGACTGACCATAGGTGAAATTCTGATGGGCTCAATGAGAGATAGAGGGAAAAGATAGCAAGAGAAAAAGTTTCAGCTGGCTTTAGTTAAAACATCAGCAGGGAGCAAAGGAGGGAAAAAAGAGAGGTAGCATAGATGGAACATTACATTGCTACAGCAGTCCAAACATAAAATTGTGAAAACAGAACCTAATTCTCCTTCTATTGCATGTTCTGAGGCATGGTTTTCAGTACAGAGCAGTAAATATTATTATTTTTCTTGTAACTCATTGAAAGTACTGTATTTTCAGTCTTCAATATAAAATGGCAGTCACAATATTATCGCACAAGTGTAAGCACCTACATTACATTGCTACAGCAGTCCAAACATAAAATTGTGAAAACAGAACCTAATTCTCCTTCTATTGCATGTTCTGAGGCATGGTTTTCAGTACAGAGCAGTAAATATTATTATTTTTCTTGTAACTCATTGAAAGTACTGTATTTTCAGTCTTCAATATAAAATGGCAGTCACAATATTATCGCACAAGTGTAAGCACCTTACAAATCCCACCACATTTCTAACAGAGAATTATGTTAGAAATAATATCATTCTTTTGTGCATTTCATGCACAAAATTTCTGTTTTAGCATCTGGGAAAGCTTTTCCCTTAAGTATTCAGCCTAATGTAAAATTGGGGAGGTTTGAAAAATTGCACAAAGCTTAAACTGGAGGATAAACGATGCAGTGAATTACTTTCTTAGAAGGTTAAAAAAGGAACTAAAGAACTAAATAGGTCTGATAATGGAGCTGATAAGGTGTTATGCAGGGATTTATGGAACTTCAAGGAAAACTGATCAGGGGGATTTCTTTGTGGGAAAGAAAAAAAGACTACATTTTTCAGTTCATATAAAAAGTACTTGGCAGTAAGATCACACAACAAGCAAGAGTCTTATCACAGCCAAGATCTCACTCTTTTTCTATTACAACAGGAACAGAAATGCCCAGGAGTACTTGCAAATTTAGGACATTTGCCTGAAATTTTTCAGTCTCTTCAAAATATTACCATGAAGTTACCACTCAGCTACTTGGTGAAAAGGCCAACTCTCTTGAATAATTTCACTGCAGTTTGATTTTCAAAACAGGCTTCAAAGATTTAAAATGAAAATCTTAGTTTTGACCTCAGGGAGGTCAGAAAGAGACTTAGGATATTCTCAGGAGTGTGTTGCAGCTCTATTTAGTTGAACAATAATCACTCCAATTTAGGAGCAAGTCCTCACAAAAAGGTTCAAGAGAAATTAATCCGTTTAGCATTGGTTCCAAAATTGAAAATAAATCCAGCCTGCTCAGCTCTCAAGGGCTTCTGTTTTCCTTCGCAGTGGCTCTTTCTACCCTTCTCTGCCTCAAAGTACTGGAATCTTGTCCCACTACATGTAGGAACATTTTCAGTGTCCAATGTAACTGCAGAGAGGATGCTTCTGCAAGTCTGACACTTCAGTATGTACACTATGCAAACACAGGAAATGCCAAACTAAGTAGTCAATGACATTATTTTCATTGTATGCAAATCTTTTCTCCTCACAGTTTTACCTTGTCACTGTGCCCAACAATTAAATACATGAAAATGTCCTGGCTTACATGTGACCTTGCATCTCCCATTAAATAATACCCTGTACAAGAAACAATACAAAAAAAATCGGGAAATAGTAAAAGAGAATCTGACTCACCTAACAATTTTGCAACATCTTATTTAAAATGACAAGAAGATGTGATGGTAGAATCTATGCTTTGCCAACTTAACCTTGTGTTATTTTTACATCAGTTTCCTTCCTGCCATTTGACAACTGGACTATTAACTGCCAACACGGGAACAGAAATTCCTACACATCATCAGACCTCAGTTCCAAATTTAGTATTTATGGCACAGATGTGTAATTTACAATTGGTAAGCAAAACCAGGCAGTTTCACAAATGTGCTGCTTCTGCAACTACACCATTTGTTCAGGGCCTCTTCACATTCCAACAGGTTTTTGGAAGTTGGTACAGAAATATAACTAGTAAACCTATTTGTTTCTGTAATTTTAATACTTTTGTAATGCAAACATGCTCTTGAACTGTTGCCTAGCACCAAACTGACAGACCTGTAATTAAAGACAAACAAAAGACAATCAATACTATTAATAAATATGAAAGTTCTTGTGTAACTAATCTCAAATGTGGTGTACTCCTCAAAAGAAAACAAAAGCTCTACTTCCTCCTGGCACTTATTGGGATATAGT